>NC_056751.1:225592804-225712804 GCF_019279795.1 Protopterus annectens | reverse complement strand
TGTATTTGTCATCAATTCTCTTGGTTAACACTCATCTCTTCTTCTAGTTTTGACTTGCTGTCTGCTTTCTTAGACAAAGCAGATGAAAGAGTATTCCATGTGGTCTATCCCATCTCCTGCATGAAGGTGAACACATTCACATAGTTCCTTAAAGCCCATAAATTATTCTCCCTCTTTTAAAACTATCAACTCTTCTACAGAAATTAAACCATTACCACATGTTATCTCTATCTGTCCCCAATGGTATTCAACATATTCATATCTAGGGTTCTTTCATGGTACCTTTAAGCAAGATATTACAAGTTATCATTCCTCCTCAGCCATTTCTTGCTTCCTTACTCCATTTTCATACTCCTTTCCACCTTGGCTATCATATCCATGTTTCTTCCTTTCTTTCCACTAAGTGTTACAGATCTCAGAGGATAGATGCTAGTGTCTCCATGCTTTTAAAATAACACATTGATGGCAGAACTGAAAAAAAAGAAGTTAGGACTTAATTGGTTAAGCAATAATTAATAGCCACGGTGCTGAATATAATACTGACTTTATTGTATGTTGTCTGTTTTCATAGACTAAAGAGCTTGAGGATTTCCTTACTGAACTTCAGATTGTAAATATCAATGAAACTACAATATACTGAGGAAATGGCCAGGTCTAGTGAAGTTAAGTGTTTTATATCAACTCACTTGTGTCAGGGGAGGGTTGTGTGCTTCTGTTTGAAACTGGGCACTCTGTAGTGGGGACCTGTAGTATTTACCTAGTTGCAAGCAAATTGGCAATCAGTTTGTAGCAGGGGAGTGCTGTCTTAAGTGAGCAGGCATCATGGGAGGTGATGCTTACAATGTTGTGCTTACTATGGGGATTTCACCTTCCCCTTGCATATTCAAACATTTCTGTCCTTGGAAACATAAATATGACACCTGTCTTCTGAGTCTTGTCCTTCTAAAATTTCACATTATAAAATGTTATTAAGGTTGTTCTGTTACTGGAGAAGGAGAACCTATGTATGCCTTTTTCATAGCCAGGTTTGGGGCATACCATGACATGCACTTTCAACTAATAACTCCAGCTGTGGAATACCAGTCCTGTTGCTTATTTGTGCTTTTATAAAATTGATGCAGCCTTTTCCTTCTAGCTTCTCTGGTATAGCTGAAAATCTCAGGTTTCCCTACGTGAAATGTTCTCTAACTCTATTATTTTTTGAAACATTTCTTCCTGAGTAGTTTCATATTCGGCCAGCATTTTCTTCATTTTGACCTCTGATTTTTGTAACTTTGTCATCTCATCTGAATATTTGTTTAAAGCTTCTTCCATTTTTTCCACCCTTTTGTTGTTTGCCTTGATGTACACCATCAGTGTTTTGTTTATTTTAATCAGGTCTGTGTGCAGTTACAGTAGGATTTTGACATTCCCTACTTCCTATTAAATAGGGCAAGAGTCTGATTGGGTTAGTTGAGACTGGGCAGATTTAGTCATGGAGAGAAAGGGGTTACATAAAAAGTAATCATTTGAGAAAGGAGGCCATCTTAACTTCATTCCCAATGTCTGTAATCTTCTCTTCTGCAGCTGCAAATTTCATTACTTATTCAATATGCTCTCAAATGCCCATGGTCAAACAGTTTACAGAACAAAGTTTATCCCATTGGGCATGATCTTCAGGTCAAAGTAAAGCACCAATGAGCATTCTGTATAACAGTGTCCATACAGCTGCCTAGTACCCTTAATATAGAGAAAGAATTAAGAAATCCAATTCATTGCACCTTTTCTTGTTCAAGTATGAATTAAAAAGCTAAATGTCTTGCTTGTTTATCAACCTGCACATCTTAATTATCTTCAACTTCCATTTTGCTTGATCTCGTAAGAGCCCTCAATGCTACTTTCATATTGAATTTGTCAGTCTACCAAACTATAAATGATCCATTGCTGATTAAGAATTTGTAGATATTTGCTTTCCCCTCAGAAGAGAAAAAACACCTTTAACACACAAGGAATGCTAGTTTATACTTGCGGTTACACCTATGACATTCTTTAATGATGGCTGTATGCTCATTAAAGTGGATTCTGAGAAACCATGGTCAAAATGTACTGGACAGCTCTCAATTGTGCACTTTCACCTGGTTAAGAAATCTGCCTGGAAAAAAAGGTTATTTTCAATTCTGTCTGACAAATTCCACCCATATCACCTGTGGTTTCCCAACAGTCGGTTCATTAGACAGTTAATATGTTTTCCGAATTCTTAAGGGATTTTTAAAGAAGTCAGTCTAGAATACCATTCTATCTTTTACAAACCCAAGCAATCCAAGCGTTCTTCTTCCTCCAGCAATCTACTCAGTGTTTGATGACTCATCCTGAAAAATATGTAATTGTTGCTCAATGCAGGGCATTTTAAGGTTCAGCCAATGTATTCCTTATTTCACAGCTCCTATCTCTTAATGGCAAAATGACATGATACTATTCTCACAAAAATTCACAGCTCTAATTTTTGAGAACCTTCTAGCTGCCTAGCATACCTCAATAGCATCTTAGAAATTTGTGATGATGCATGTATAATGTGGTGGTGCAGTGGTTAGCATTGTCGCCTTACAGCATGAGGTTCTTTGGTTAAATTCTCAGCTAGAGTGCCTCCTATGAGGAGTCTGCATGTCTTTAAAATGTATAGGTAGGTGTGTGTGCCTTCTGTGAAGGTTGGGCACTGGCCTGGCAACTCAACACTATAAAACTCCACTGCCAACTAATCTGCAGACCAGTGATTTTGTGGTGACTCCTAATTGGCGAAAGTCAAATGACATTTGTTTTACATCCATAACTACATCTTAGGTTATTACATGTTTTAACCAATTCCTCATTATATTTTTCTTTTCATTTAGTCATTGCTTGAATGGAACCACTTCTGTATTGCCATCTCTACTTTTTATCTCAGCTATCAACCCTTTTTCCAACTTCTGTAAAATTTATATTCAAATATATATCCAATAAATTGTTTATAAAATATACGTGCTATAACAAAATATGTTGGTCAGTGGTGGGTTCACTTACACTGACATCACTTATGGGCATAGAAGAGCACCTGATACCTCTCTCTAATGTGACACACTGCTCCTTCACACCTAGTGGAGGATTTGACTCAGTACCTTACCCACCACCATTGATGCCAGAGGGTGACATCCCAGGTGGGTATACCCTTACATTTGTAACATATAGTACAATTTAACAGAAGTAGAACCAGTCACTGAACATGTGTGGTCATAGCATTTCTGCAGACACTTCAGGGCTTCAGCTGCTGTGTGAGTCTGCACAAGCACAAAGGCTTACATTTTTTGCATGCCATACTGTTTTACAGTTGTAACATCAGTGAAATCTGGGATTGTCTCAAAACACCATTGATACACTGAGGTGTTTCTATCTGCTTGTACAGGTCATTTGGTGCATGAGGTTGCCATCATGGATGTTAGCATGCATGATGTTGGGGAAATATTTGAATGTGACCATGACAGCAGCCCCAGCATGGTGCAATCTGTGGCCACTGGGCCATTGTTGAGCACAGGTGCCATGGTGAACATACTATCCTCCCATTCCACAGGCTCATCTCCATTGCCTGTGTAACCTATTTCAGTCACAGACAAACAGTACTGGGCAGGGCTTGGCTGACACAGAAGCCAACACAACCTGTACCTCAAGCAATAAAGGGTGCTGGCAGCTCCCATGTACATGGGGGCTTAAGTAGGGACTAGTGCTTTGGTGTCAGGTGTCTGGCAATACCTTGGTGTTATACAATGGATGTGCAGAGCAGTCATGCAGTCACAGTCAGATGTCAACATGACCATTTCAGAGCTGATCAGTTTGGTGTATGACAACATCTTAAAGGACTTTGGCTATTTAGGTAGCATCTATATCCTACAGGATCTTTTGTGCACACTATGGGCATCATAATTCATATGGTTGATCTCATTCTGCCTTCAGTGAAGAAACCCAGTGTGGGTTGGACAGGGGATGGTCTAGGTCTCATAACAGTGCATCCTTCACACCTTTTACCAGTGATTAGGGTGCTGCAGTCCACCATGGATGCATATTTTATTTTATTTTATTTTTATTTTGTTTTACGTTTGTTGACCGGGATAGTCCGTTTGGAATCATGTCCATTTTCAGTGGAGCCCTGGGGAGAAAAGCTCCAAGACAAACATCAACAATTAAAATAAAAATGAAGACCCTTTACAGTTTTGATATTTACAAAGACAGAATAACAGTTTCACCAGTAAGGGTTAACCCCTGGATATAGTCAGGAGAGAAAGAAGATTAACAGTAAATTGACTAATAATTTATTTACATATGAGGTATGAGTTAGCCAGGCTTATTACAGTGGCAAAGCCAGTTTAGAGCCAGATGTTGTTTGAGTCTGTTTTTTAATTGAGTTAGGGAGGAGAGCAATGTAAACAGTGTTTGCAAAGGGGGAGTCACCAGCTACATTGCTAGTTTTGATAGTTTGAATTAGTATTGTGGAGCCAGTGTTGCCAACTTCTTTGTTGCATTCTAGGAAAGGAACTTCCTGATGAATAAAATACATCTTACAAAATACATCAGGTTTTACACGAGGTTCCTTGACGATGTCTTTATCCTATTCCAAGGTAATAGTGAGGAAGCAGACCAGTTTGTTCACGAGCTCAATGGTACTACAGGATTTTTGAAATTTACTTCAAAATTTTCCACTACCGAAATAGACTATCTCGATGTAAAACTAATCAAGGATTTCATTAGCCATAGTTTTATTTCTACTGTCTTTAGGAAACCCACATATTGTAATTCTATGCTACACTTCTCTAGCTTTCACCCTTACAAACAGAAATGGTCCATAGTTAAAGGACAATTAGTGAGAGCTGGTAGGATGTGTAGCACTATGTCTGACTTTAAAAATGAATGTACACTTTTAAGGGAGATGTTCCTTAACCGTGGGTATCCAGTAGGTTTATTGGATGATCTGATTAAGGAGGTTGAGGTTAAAAGAAATGAAGGGGTATATAGACCTATCCTTAATCAACTGGAAATCTGTATAGACCAAGACCTTAATGTTGGTAATTTACTAATTTCTAGTATTACAGATAATATAAGCAATGAGAACAACAAGAGCAAATTTGTTTTGAGCTTTGTCACGACTTTCAGTGTCAATTCTCAGGCCATTTGGTCAATCATTCTAAAAAACTGGTACTTCATTTCTAACAATGCTTTCCTAGTAGAAAAACTAGGGAGCCAACCCCATATTGTATATAAAAGGGGAAGCAACCTGAAGGAATTACTTCAAAGAAGTATACCACAAGTTCAATCTAGTAGACTAGGTATGTCTCCTTGTGGTTTCTGTAAATGGTGTAAGGTAGTGAAGACAGGTAATTCCTTTACTATTAGAAATAAAAAATTCCAGATTTTTCATAAACTGAACTGCGAATCTAAATCTGTCATTTACATTGCATTATGTAATTGCTTCCCGGGGTTTTATATAG
The DNA here is from genome assembly GCF_019279795.1 of Protopterus annectens. Taxonomy (NCBI): domain Eukaryota; kingdom Metazoa; phylum Chordata; order Ceratodontiformes; family Protopteridae; genus Protopterus; species Protopterus annectens. The sequence goes on along the minus strand of NC_056751.1, from coordinate 225,707,315 downwards.
GGAAAACGGACTGCAGGGCCCGTGATAGGTTCTACGAACACGACTACGCAATCAGAAAAAACTCTGATGACAACGCATTGGCAAAACACATCATTGCTCATGCTGGACACAGTTTTTCATTTATGTGTATAGATCAAGTTCCACATAATATACGTGGAGGTCCCATGTCCCTAATTTTAGAGAACCAAGAACTTGAATGATGCATTCAAGTTCCCGGGTTTAAATGAAAACTGTAACATTTCAGCTGTGTTAAAATTAAGAAGTTACTTTCGATAAGTGAACTAGCCACACATTGAAGTACAAGTATATTTACATTTTTGAATTAATGTGTATGTCAGGATGTTTACTTTTAATAATATATAATTTGATTTACACCTTACTTACATATTTTTATGTGAACACATTTTAATATACGGATACATTGTGAAAAATCCCTCTTTTTTTATCTGGATGTTTTGGAATTATGTAAGGTGATACTGTGTTGTGTCACTTCCTGCTGCTATAAAAAAGTGCGTTTTTTAATTACTTATTTTCTCTGAGGAAGCTGCTCCAAACTGGAGCGGTGAAAAACGCTTAACTGTTTTACAATAAAATTGCGTTTTAGACTACAAGTGAAAGACTTTCTATTTTGGCTTTTGGACTAAAGGATACCTGTACCGTTTTGTTTGCAACAGTTTTTTATTTTTTGTATACTAGTTTGAATTAGTAGTTTGTTTGAGGATCGAAGTAGTCTTGAATTGTTATAGGGGGTAATATTATTTTTAAGGGCAGGTGTATTATCTGGATTTAGGAGGATTTTCTTGGCCACAACCAGAAGGTTAAATTGGATAAGACTGGGAAGTTCTAGCCACTCAAGTTGTTTAAGATTGGTGCAGTGGTGTGTCCTAAAAGGCAGGCCAGTGGCAAACCTAGCAATGTGATTGTAACATGTTGATAGTCTGTTAAGTACAGTCTTATTTAGATTAGAGAGAAGGGGGAAGCATATAGTAGGGTTGAGATTAGATGTGAGCGGGCAATGGCAATCTCAGCTGGAGGGGTTAAGAAGGCTTTTATTCTGCATAGTGACCCAAGTTTTTATTGATGGTTTTGATCACTTGATTAATGTGTAGGTCAAACTTTAGGTTGTTATCAATAATGACACCTAGTAGTTTTGTAGAAGGGTCAGGGGAGATAATTGTCCCATCTTTTGCTTTTATGGTGAAGGTAAAAGTTGTAGACCTTTGTGTGGGTGAAAATAGCAGCATTTTATTTTTTTGGGATTTATTAACAATCGATGTTCAGAGAGCCAGTTTTCTATAATATTAAAGGTGGACTGGATAGCAAACCTCAAGTCTGCAGGAGATGTAGCTGAGCAAATCAGGGTGGAGTCATCAGCGTATTGGATACAATTAACATTAAGGATGACAGTATGTAGGTTGTTAATAAAGATGGAAAAGAGAAGGAGCCCAAGTATGGAGCCTTGTGGGACTTCAAGGGTGGTAGGCAATAGGATGGAGAGCTTGTTCTGCCAGAAAACAGCCTGCTGCCTCCCACTGAGGTAGGATTTAAACCATTGAAGGGCTTGAGAGTTAAGGCTATAAGTCTGCAAGGTGTGTATCAACAGTTGATGATCCACCATGTCAAATGCCTTGGAAAGATCCAAGAAGAGGGCCGAGAATATTTGATTATTGTTACGTTTGTTATTGATAGTATTGGTAAAAGCTAGTAGGGCGGAGGTCGTGCCATGGTGTGGACAGAAGCCATGTTGGGAATCGGCTAGGATGGGATTCTGGATTAGGTGGTGCATGAGTTGTTTTTGTATACATTTTTACATGATCTTTGCAAGTGGAGAAAGTATGGCTATTGGTCTATAATTGGAGAATTCAGTGGAGGAACCTCCTTTATGTAGTGGGATTACATAGGATGTTTCCCAGATGGTGGGAATTTTAGCCTCAGCTATGGTATGATTAATTAGTATAGAAACTGGACAGGCAATAGCATTTTTGAAGGTATTTGGCAGGGAGCTTGTGTTACAGATCCACACAGTCTACCAATTTTTTTGTTGTGCCTTGAGCCACATATCACTGTGTATGTTTGATTATTATTGCTAGACTGATTATTGCTAGATCTGATATGCTGCTACCTCACTATATGCTGCTAATGTTGTAACAATACAATATGCTTAAGAACTGATTACTGGTATTACTGAACCTTTCTTGACATGTAAGTTGTTTGTCAGCTTAAAAGATGTTTACCAGAATATGGGGGATTTCAATGAGGAACTATATCACAAGTTTGTGAGCTAACTGTTCTTTAGAAAAGGGAAGTAAGGCATAAGACAAGGCATTACGAGACTTGTTTACAACTTAGGACATTATCTGTAATTTTCTAAAATATTCCATCAACTCATGATGAGCTTGTGATCAATATGTCATTAGTTGAACCTATTGACCCTGTTGTTTGTTCAAGACTATAAAAAGCTCAAAGGCTAAAATGGAAATCATCATCATCCGGATTTGATCGCAGCACTAGCCTGAACTGAGCATAAGAGCCATTTTGCCAGTGTCGGCCTTGCCTTAACTAAAGAGATAGCTGTACTGAATAGGATTGAAGTCTCCCTATCAGTGGCAAAGATGATTTTGTTTATGCATATGCTTGTAAGTACATGATTTATTATTTTCTTTCTGTTTACCTAGTAAGTTTTTGTTTAATAAATTGTTAAGTTTGAGCCTTGGTGTCTTATGTCATTTCTAATTCTGTATTAACCTCAGACTTTAAAGTAATGGACTAGTTCAGTTGTTCAGCGGAGAGTGTGGTGGGTTTTAGTTTTTTTGATTAAGTTGCAAATACATGAAGTGGACACTGGTTGGAAACTGAAAGAGAGTATGTTTAAATGGGTGGCACTGTCATGGTTGGAAGAGCTAGGAGGTAATTGGCTGGCTAGAGCTTGAATCGTTTCAGTAAAGAAATGGTTAAAACTGTTTGAGACATCCTCAGGGGATTTGTTACTAGTAGTGGCTGGGATAGGGGTAGATGTTTTACTGGGATGAAGCAGATTATTCAGACCAGCCCAGAATTACTGAGGGTTGTTCTGGTTGGCTGTCTGCAGATTACAGTAGTACTGTTTTTTGTCATTTAAGATGGATCTTTTAGTTTCATTCATAGCTTGTCGATATTTAACATGATCATGGGGGAGTTTAGTGGACCGCCATCTGGCCCAGAGTTTATTTCTGTTGTTGATTTTTAGTAGAGACATTTTAGAAAGCTAAGGTGCAGTATAGCTTTACTTCTCTTAAAGCGGGCAGGTGCGTGCCAGTCAAGGATTTCAAGAAATTTGTTGTTAAAATATGCAACTGCATCCTCCAGAGGGAGGTGTATTAACATCGACCAATTGCAAGAGTTAAGTTCCTGCTGAAATTTGGCAGGGTCAAAGTCATTTTTGTTTCTGACTTTTCTGAGTAATGGTATTTGTGGATTAATGGCTTTTTGTTTAACTATATAAGTGAGAAGGTGGTCACTTAGGTCAATGGGGAGGGTACCAGCACTGTACAGTTGGGGGTTACTATTTACGAGTACCCAGTCGAGTACACTATCTTTTTGATTTGGTTTGCCTAGTCTGGTAGGGGTAGTTATGATGTGTGAGAATGCATGCAGGTTAATGTGGGTAGTAGGGGACACTAAGGAGCAGGTACCCCAGTCTATGTTAAATTCTCCAAACAGCAGGGTTTCTTGGGGGTAGTAACAGGAAAGCCAGTGTAGGGTGTCTTTGATATTATTACCTGGGGGGGATATACATACAGATGATGTTTATGCATTTACTTTTGTTAAGTTTCAGTTTGGTGGCAAGAGTTTCTGAATTATTAATCTGAGGTGGTTGATTATCATTTATGATTATGTTAAACTCAGATTTATAGAGTATTGCTACCCCCCCCCTTCCTGGAAGCATGATCCAACCTATGTATGTTATACCCAGGTGGTAACACTTCATTATCAGTAGTGTTGGCTTTTAACCAGGTCTCAGATAAACAGAGAATCTCAAGGGAGTGGACAGCCAATAGTGCATGCAGTTCATGTATTTTGTTATTAATACTCCTAATATTGAGATGACAGGCCAGGAGAGAGTTAGCTAGTCTACTGTTTAAAGTTGTATGGCTGAGGTTGCAGGTAATTGGGGTATTACTATTAGATGTGAAAGGGCCTGGGTTGGGGTGGATGTCCCCACTGAGAATAAGGCTGGGACTATATTTAATGTTGAACTTCAGGAGTTTGTTTAAGAGCTTTTAGTATTGCTTAGATCTAGAGCTAATGTGCCAAGGATTAGTACTCTGGAAAAGAGAACAAGTTGTTGAGTTTGACCCTATGTTATTAGCATGACTGTAGGAGGAATGTTGTATATTTGGAGTTATAGTATGGCCTTTGGGTACTGATAATAAGTAAGTAATTGGTTTTCGTAGAAGGTAAGTGCATAAGTGACCAGCAGAATAGGTAGTAAGGAATAGTATAACATTGTGAGAGAAAGTGTATGGTTTTTAGGATCTAAGATTTATAAGACAGAATATCTGAGAGCAGAAGGCATGTGTAGAGGTAGTAGAGTAAGGTGGAGAGAGTATAATTAAGAGAGGAGCTGATGGTAGGATTGGAGTAGGGTGGGTGGAGAAAATTGGTGCTGCAGATAGGATGTTGTAATAGGAGTGTGGTTGTGTACCTATAAATGTAGAGGTACTAGGGGTGGGTGAGATTTGTGGGCAGGGAGGGGAGCAGAGCAAGCCCAAGTGCAGTGAGGGCGAGCGGAGCGGGGCTAACACCATCTACAGGTATATACTTAGGCATATGCTTAGGTTTTGGTAGCTATGGGAAAGTGTTTAGTGTTACTGAAAGTACGTTGTTTAGACAGAGTTATTTTGCTGTATTTTTACCCCTTTTTTTACAATAATATGCTTTACACTCTTGCAGGGTAAATGTTATCTACAGGTTGTTGATCAGATAGTATTTTTCAGAGTTATATGTGAGAGGGTGGGGTAGAACTACAATATACAGGGTGTAGTTATAATTATTCCAAGAGAAATAATGGAGTGCTAGGGGCAGCTAGTATAATTATAAACAGGGGAACACATTATTATGGGGGCAGACTAAGGTGCTCTTTTGACCCAGGTCAGCAGTGTACAATAAATAGGTTACAGTACAGTATTAAGGTATTAACCTTAGCCAATTGATAGATGGACTTCCAGGTAGGTTGTTTGGGGGTAATGTTTTCAGGATAACTCCTTCAGGCAGAAGATTCTGTTTAATTAAATTATTTAGGGGTCTACCTAAAATTAAAGCATACCAGAAGTGAGAATCTTTCTGGCTATTAGTCCAGCCACCGAACAAGCAGGCAATTTAGCATGCACTTCAACCACAGAATTTACGGTAAACAATAACTCCGTTTATCTACAGACTGAATTAAAGCTCTGTTTTCACAATACAAGTCTAAAAACAATGTATGCAAACATTAGACCTTGACTTTTACTCTAGTAAGTATGCTAATTGCATTAATGCTAACAACTAGTGAACATGCAGACAACAGGTACATGCTGAAACTACATGTGGCACAATCCACTGCTTTTACTCATGATGCACACTGTCTTCTGTGCCAGTTGTGGATCATAGGTTTATAGGTAGGTACTAGGCTATCAGCTCTAGGGCCTATACAAGCCTACCCAAAAAGGTACCCTGGCTTTCGCCACCCAAGAAAATTATTTTCTTGTGCCCCTGTTGAACAGAGCCACAGAGGTGAACCCCGAGGTAAATTTCCTATTTCCCATCCAACCATCAAGATTTTTCTTGAAGAGTGCTAATGAGCAGTTTTGTTTGATATAGATAGGTAGTTTGTTCCAGAGTATGGGAAGCCTCTAGGATGGGAACCTATCCCTCCAGCATGTTCTGTTTATTGTGGTGACACGGTTTAGGTCCCTAGAACGTGTAGCTCAGAGGGACTGGCATTTCTTTAAGTGGAGCATGTCCAACAGCTCTGGGTTTGACATAGCTTTGTATGTTAGGCAGAGATCGCCTCTGAGTAGGCGATATGCGATGGAGCAAAGCTGGAGTTTTTTGAGACAGTCTGCGTAGGGCATCTGTTTGAGGCCATTAATCCTCTTTGTGAGGTATTTCTGCAGCCTTTCCAGTTGTTGTAGATGTTTTGTGAGGTACATACCAAAAGGGGCATTGTACTCTATAATGGGTCTAATGAGTGACGAGTAGAGGGGAACAATGACCTCTTTTTTCCTAGATGAGAAACCTTTTGTGATGAGGTGTGCCACATAGAAGGATTTCCTGACTACTGCGGTGATGTGATTATCAAAGGAGAGACTACTGTCCACCTGTGTCCCAAGGTCTCTTATCACACTTTTGGTGTTAAGTAGACTACCACCTATGTGGTAGCTCATGGGTACAGAGATTTTACCAAAGGGGATGACAATGCACTTTTTAGCATTGAGCTTGAGGCCATAGCTTTGATACCAGACACCTGTCTCAGTGAGGCTCTTTTGTAGGATGTCCACATCGCTAGGAGTTTCAATTATGGCTCCTAGTTTGCAGTCATCTATGAACTTTGTTAGCCAAAAACCTTCTGTGTTAGCCTTTACTTCAGAAAAGTATATACCAAACAAAAAGAGGACCCAGGACTGAACCCTGTGGTACTCCACTTGTCACTGGTCTGAAGTTGGATTTGGAGTCTGCTACTTTTACAGTGTGGGTTCTGTCAGTGAGCCAGTTGGCAACCCATCTTGTGATATAGGGATTTATACCTAGTTTAGTGAGTTTATCTATAATTCTAGAGTGGGGTGTGGTGTCAAAAGCCTTGTCGAGATCTAGATAGGCTATGTGAACCACCTTACACTTGTCTATGGCTTTGGTGACTGCTTCAAAGAAGTCTATCAGGTTTAGGAGACATGATCTGCCTTTTACAAACCCAACCTGGGTGGTGTCCAGAGATTGGAGATTACCAACATCTTTGTTTATAAGTTCCATGATGATACGTTCCATGGCCTTGCAGACCAGGCTTGTTAGGCTAATGGGGCAGTAGTTCCCAGGATCTCCCTTTGTGGAGTGGGATAACCGTCGCTGTGTGCCATTCAGTGGACACACAGCCTGAGGTGAGGCTATGATTGAACATGGTGCTTAGGTGGGGTACCAGTTCATTCTGTAGTTTATGTAGAATGCAGCCTGGGATGTTGTCAGGTCCCATGGATGCTGTGTTCTTGGCTTTGGAGAGTGTGTTTTTTACCTGTGCAGCCGTGATTACAGGAACTTTGCATTCTTCCAGTATAGAGATGGGCCCTTTAGGGGGTGAGAGGGGGTGTAAAGTTAGCACTGAACCTATCTGCCAAGATGTTGGCAATATCAGTTGGTTCTGTATATTTAATGCCATTGTGCTGTAACTCAGAGCAGATCTGAGTGTTGCCCTTGAGATTCTTGACATAGCTATAGGATACTTTGTGGTTGTCTTTAGAATCGGTGGCAATTTTGTTTTCATAACTAGCTTTGGAAGTTTTTATGAGGCATCTCAGCTTCTTACTGAGGCTGACCAGGGAGCTCCTCCAATCATGGGATTTTACTCTTTTTTGCAACAGTTTCTTTCTTCTGTTGTAGAGTTTATTTATGGCAGGGGACCACCACATTGGCTTCCTTTTTTGGAGGATAGCATCTTGCTTCTGTTAGGGATAGCACGATCCATGCACTCATGTAAGTGCTTATAAAGTGCATTCATGTAGGATTCAGCAGCCATAACTATATTGTCCATCTGCATGGGTGTTGTGAAGTTTGCCACTTCTGTCTTAAAAAGTGTGAAGTTGGCTTTGGAGAAATGTTTTACGGTGGTTTCCCTAATGGGGGGGGGGGCAGGATGTGGATGTCTAGGGTGATTAGCTTGTGGTCAGATCTGACCAATGAGGAATTGACCTCTGGTGTGGAAAACCGGTCGCCCATGTTGGTAATGACCAGGTCTAGGATATTGCTGCCCCTGGTGGGGATGTGGATAGGTTGATCCAAGGCATTGGAGGAGATGTTTCCATGGCCAGAGACATGCATGTTTTGTGTATATGCATACTCAGGGCTGTGTATTTGATGCACAGAAACACATACAGTGCAGCAATGCCTGCATGAGCTGTATCCACTTAAATGTAATTTGGCATACTCTCATTCATCTCTGAACAAATAACCCACACTGTAAGGATCATCCTCCCCCCCCCACAGTATTCCAAGCTCACTGGGCTCATCAGGGTGTCACAACAGATCCCAATTAGTTCAGCAAAAAATCAGTTCAGCAAATGTCATTTTCAGTACACTTACATCAAACATGCAGTTCGTCGAAGTGTTCATACTGATATTGCGATACAGTGACGATCAAGAAATTTCCTACTTCCCCACTCTAGTGTGATCTTGGAGTTAGTATATACAATTAGTGGGGGGTGTGGGGGGTGCAGCCCCCACATGAGGGGAATTTGATGAATGGCAATTCCGATGAAATGCCATTCACTGAACTGATGATTCGATGTAGTGATATAGACCTATCACAAGCACACACACAACTCACACACACACACAAACACGTGCACACACACACACATACACACACACACACACACACACACACACACACACACACACACACACACACACACACACACACACACACACACACATCATTAGACATACCCCCTCCCCCACACCCAGACACAGTGCCCACTTCCAACCCCTGTTACTGTAGTCCTCCCCACATGTGCATTTGAAAACAGCTGTACCCTGCCCTCATTGCCCTTTTACCAGAGTAACTTGCTCTGATGCACATCTTGGTCAGTCCATGCATGATAGTGCATGACATGATTGTTGCATTGTATGCATCACTGTTACTGTTTGTTATGTCCAATCTGTCCCATTGTTAAGAACCACAAACTGCCTCTTAGCCAGTGCCATGGTATAGTGTGCCTTCCTCAAATGGTCATTCCTTACAGCCAGGTCCTTCTCATCTTCCTCTCTGGGCAATTCCTCCACTGCAGGCCCTAACACATCCTCTCCCCTGAAGACAATACTCCATTGTATCTGTTTCATACCAACATGTTATGTAAGTTTGCACACCTAGGAAACATCTTGTTGGATGTTTCTAGAACGTATTGCAGGCAGGAGAGTTGCAAGGGTAGGGGTGAAGGGGGCATCTGCCCTGGTTCTAAGGGGGTCTGACCATGAAGAGCAGTTCTTAAGTTCTGATACAGAAAGACAGTTCAGCACATCAGTGCTTTATGTGTGGTAAGTGTCACCCACCATGGCTCTATTGTGTTAACCAGCATTGTCAAAAAGGTGTCCCAGAAGGAAATCATCTCAGAAAAATTACTGTTATAATTTGAATGTGTGCCAGATGTGGGCATCATGGACACTGCCTAGATGTTGCACTGACAAATTGTATATCATACAGTATGCATTGCAGTCCACCTGCCATTTGATGAAATAGAATACCTTACAGTTGATAAACCATTTTTCCTGTGTCCCATTCAGGGCCTTTGATGGTGATCTGAGTGCAGTCAATGAGTCTGAGTACTTCAGGGAACTAGTATAGTTCATAGAACACTCACATAATGTTTTTCTCCTCCACAGTACAAGGAAACCACATATGCTCCTCCATCTGCCATTACAAGACATTGAGAAAATAGTGTAGTATGCACAAAGCCGATGTCTGGGATATACTTATCATGTCCCCAGCTGATAGATGAAAGGTCCTTGTTGCAAGTATTTTCAGTGTTGCACATATGTTGGTAACCACAGGATTGTGTATTCCATACATCCCTTGAACCTGTATGTGAGAGTAGCATATCTGTACCAGCTGCTGTTTGCTGTCTCCATCCACACTGTAGTGGTTGCCTATTTTCATGCAATAGAGAGGATGAAATGTTAGGCTCAGCCAGATCCTTCTGAGATGTAGATGGCAATGATGTGATCCTTTAAAGCTACTGGCAAAAAAGACCACCTTAAATACATACATTTCTGCTAATGTTGTTATAATACAGCTTCTGTCATTGTTTACCTTGATTTTATGATATAAAGGCATACTGGTGGTCACAACTCATGGCACATTTTTATACATTTATGAATCACTGTGTATGTTGTTTACCCTCACTTTTATTCACCATCACCTTCATTATCACAATTCTGCTCATTTCCATTTTATGACATGTTGGTGCTCAGCATTCAATTTTCTCTTTCACATTGTACAGTTTTTTCTAAATTTTAGGCCATGGAGCAACCAATTTCTGTTAACTAAGCAGTGATAGGTGAATTATTGTGACTACAGAACTTATTAGAATTGGAGCTGAGTAATGTGATAAGAAACTTTAAAAAGTTGCTGCTGTAGGTAAAACAGAAATGGAACCAGAAAACTGTGGGATTATCTCAGCAGCAAGAAGCACATGACTGATGTATGTATACACTGATATGGATGCTAGCCAGAATGAGATGAAACAGGTTGAAAATAAAGATTGCAAGATTGCTTTGGAAAAGTCTTTGATAGCTCAAGTGAGTTGTAAGAATATATTTAATTGTAAGCATAAGTTTTTATAGCATATTACTCATCTTAAACATTGATAGATCCTTTACTTCTAGAAAACAGAAATAATATTACATTAAAACTCATTTTCTTGCCTGGGTTTGTCATACAGAGTGCTAGAGAGATGAATGTGGTCCAGACAGCCCTAGTACGAGTAACAGTTCAGATACTGTGAGATACAGGCAGAGGAGGTCTTGGATTGAGGTCTTCCATTAGCTCTGCCACTCTGTGAGGCGAGAGAGGTTTCAAAGTTGCCAATTATTCCTGTGCAAGTGGAGCTTGCGTGACAAGAAGGTCATAACAGGGATGATGTGTTCTGGTGCGTCCAAGCTAGTCATAGTAGCTCTCAAGACAAGTTTGTGTAGGAGTGTGTATGCATCAAAGTGAGGACATAATAGGCCTTATGATGTCTCAGATGCTAACATCAGCTAACATGTAGTGAAGTTAGGTCTTTAAAAAACTGCCTCCATAGCCCATGGTCAATATGAGGTGGGGCTGCAGCTAAGGAGTGAGTTGCTGGGTAGTTCTATACCCAGGTATCTTGAGCGGTCACACTAGAATCTGAGTTTGAATTGGAACCAGATTAGCCTGGGCATGGAACAAGGGTCTCCCCTGCCACAGCTAGTCATGAGATGTTGGAGCACGGGCACAAGTAAATTCCATCCTAATGACTGCCTGGATGGTGATCCCTTCGGGAGGATTTTACCTTCATGCTGGGCATCCTTCCCAATTCAGATGAACAAATGTGCTCAAGTCCATTTGGGGGGAGGATTGATGGCCATCAGATAATAGGGAAAAAGGACATAGACAAAATATCTTATTTTCTTAGCAATTTAGAAGAAAGGAGGGGAAGAGTAAAATATTACATTTAGAAGACATGATAAGGTCAACATCAGGTTTATTAAATTTAATGAATGATTTTTTTAAGACAAATGCTACAGCTCTTGACCATATCCTACAGTATAGAAGACAAAATGGATATGGTCACAATTAAGTGACCACAAAAAGAAATGGTAGAAAGGTAAAGATGAAATAGCGCTACTTCCAGCATGACACAGCTATAGCAGCAGCACAGGGATGTAGCTCTAGCCTTTGCCTCATAAAAACAAGCTTATCAAGATGTCTGTGTAGATCTTTAGCCATAACTGTTTCAAAATCCACTTAAATAAATTTTTTTTATGTTTGTTTATGTGTGCCAAAAAAAAAAGGAAATTCAAAAAAGTAGTGTAAAGCTGCCTCAACAGAACTACACCAAATCAGTATTACCATGGCAGACCAGACAGGCATGTAGCAGTCAAATATGGATGAGCTTGAAGTTGTGTTATTAAGAATCTACAATGAAATGCAAAGTATGAATAATAAACTTGAGATATATATCAGGAAAATGACCGACAATTGAAAGAGACCACTGAAACAGTAAATGATCACTCTGATGAGTACAGCAATTAATCAAAGAGAATGAACTTTTAAAATACAACGTTGCAACAAATGAGGCAAGACTCAAGTTCTACAATGCTATGGCAATAAACCAAGAAGACATGGCTTGTAGGAAAAACCTTATAATAGTAGGGATCCGAAGGCAAAATTTGCATTAAATATATGATGGCCAAATTATCTGAGTGGACAAGCATCGGCCCAGAAGAAATAATCTTGGAGCGTGCATACAGAATGGCATAAGTACCACAGAGAGGAAATCTGACGCAGCCCAGCAAATATTAGACAGCTTTGCAAACTACTGACTAAGGTAAAGGATACTGGCATGCCTGTGGAAACCTGTCCTTGAAATCATGTACAAAGGCACAGAATTTATATTGACCAGGATTTGTTGGCACAAATAAGGAAAAACAGACCACTTTCTACCCACTGCAACATAAATGCAGGCAGAATCGACTAATGCAAACTTCTTTATCTGGCCAAACTAAAAATATTCTGTCTGGCCCTAGATCATTTGATTCTCCACATATGGCATGTACGTCTCTAATGGACAGAGAAAAGAAGATCTAGAGGGCAGGTTTTCAACCTGAAGGGAACAGATGAATAACAGATTGTACCTTTGACAAGCAGTTTATGGGGTAAACTGTTTCCCTTATTAAAGAAATACTTAGCATTGCAATCAAAAGCCAAAGCCTTGCAGGAACATCAACTGAAAAGGGTAGAAAATCGTGTTTACAAAATGGTGAAATGAATAACCAGCCTAAGGGTGGCTTGAGTTGAACAAAAGATTAGGATTAAACTATTACATTGCTTAATATGTTTTTGATTTTTACAAACTAAAGAAGAGTAGATGTAGAGCTAAATACGGTAATCTTTTTCTACAGTTTTAATGACATATTTATAATTTATTTAATGCGCCCAACTGTTACAATACTCATGACAGTTGGTATTGGAGCTAACTTATACATGGGAGAGTTTTGGTAGCTTGAACCCCCCTGTTGGCAATGTAGAGATGGAATCAATCACACTAGTACATGGAAATAAGCCAATACAGTGACAAAGCAAAGGCCACTTGAAGCAGTGAGTTTGTTCTCTAACTGGGAGAACATATGGATTTGGCTGCTTTCATTGGTAGTACTGATGCACAGGTGCTAGTTTCTAAAAGCAGTTGGTTGGATTAAGTAACAAGTACATTTTTTCAAAGTTATGTCTGGTTCTTGGCAGCTTATAGAGTATTATTTGTTCATGAATGGAGAACTGGGATCATGGCACCATGTAAAATCAGTTTAATTAGTAATTTGGCTGGGGCTATCCTAACGAAGTCTCATTGTCATCCTTGACATAGCCACCTGGAAGGTAGATGAAGGCTGTAAGGTTGCGCTCAATAAGGACTCTGTGTTCTTGTTTTGGAAGCACAATATTGTAAACACACTGTACATAGTTTGGCTTCTTTGTGTTATAAAAGTATATGAATGGTTAAGTTATCCTTGTTTTATACTGTTTATCACATGGTTGGGTCAAACAAATCTGTGCAGGACTGTAATGACAAAGGATGGGTTGAATAAGATAACAGCCATTGCTGGAAAGTAGTACCTAAAGATGACAGAGTAAATAAATCTCAGCAGGTGGGACTCTATTGGAACTAAGGACTTCAGTTGACTGGTAGGAAGAAAGATAGGCCGCCTATCACTAAAATACATTGAGACTGGTAACATTAGAGATATAGGAATAATATAAGAAATGGAGAGTTTAAAGATTATTGCCAGGAAAGCTAGTGGTCTAACACATGTGGTGAAGTGAGCCAGGGTTTTGAATAAAGTGAAGATGGAAAAGCAGGTATGATAGCCTTGGAGAAATGCACCTGGGGGAAAGTGTACATCAGAAATTAGAAGGAAGGGATATTGACTTGTTAGGTTGCTCCACCTATGCAGGGGCAACAAGGAGAGGTGTGATAATATTAAAACCATATAATGTATTAACGGATGCTTTAAGCAGATATACAGCTGTGAAAGAGGAAATTCACGGAAGTAGAGTAACATTGCCAGTGCTCTATCTTCCTCTCCATACAACCATGACAGTTTTAGAAGAATATTATTAGAAATTTTACAATTTCATGGACTATTATTGATTTTAGGAGACTGGAATGTGATTTTCAACCAGCAAAAAGCAAGAGGGAGTACAACTAAATTTAGGGAGACTAAAACAGGGAAAATGGTTGGTGTTCTTATGAATGATGGCTCTAGCTGGTGTTGCAACACTGGAAACATGTTGTAATTCCAGTGATTATACATATTTTTCACCAAGACAGAAGTAATGGTTTTACATAGCTACCATCTATGTAGCAAGATAATACAAAGAGATGGTGGTAAATATTAAAGTCAGCCTTACCAGAATATTGGATAATGCCCATGTTATACAACTATTGCCCTACTACAGGGACCAAAACATTAGCATTTTCTGACATATTATTAACTATGAATTATTTTAAGAATTTCCTAAAAGAAAAAATATTACAGTTGCTATCACAAGTTGTAAAGATGGTCTGATGGGATAATAGCAAGGCAAACCTAAAGAGTGGGATACAAATTTATTTTAATGTCAATATATGGAAAAAAAGTGTAAGAAGGAAGTGAATTTGATGAGACTTGAGCAACTACAAAGAAAATTGTCTGCTCTGTTTGCAGATGATACAGATTTCTGGAAGCTTTGTTTAGAAATGCAGAAGTATGAGGTGGACAGGATAGTTTTACAACACTCAGGAATGCAAGGCATATATTATGCACATGCCCCACAAGCCATGGAAGTGTTAGTAGGGAGGCTGGGGAAGCAGAAAGTGAGCAGAGAAATACTGTAGCTAAAAACTGAAGATTTGGGGCAATGTATAGTAGAATAAGTGAGATAATAAGTGTCTTCAAAATATTCTACCAGCAACTATATACACTACAAAATGAGGAACAAGTTATAGAGGAACAAGTGAATAAACACTGTCCTATAGAACTCCCAGCACTACAGAGGAGGAGTTAATAGGGTGATTAAGGGCCTACCAACAGGGAAACCTCTGGGCACAGATGACATCTCTCTACAGGTCTGGAGGTTAGTAGAAGATAAATTAATAGAAGTTTGGAGACCCACTAATGAGTAACATTATGCAGTCCAATAGAATCCTTAAGAGATGGATAAAAGAATTAATAGTCACCATTCACAAAGAGGCAAGAGACTCACAGCCCAATCACAATATTAAACCATGACTATAAGATTTTATCTCTTTATTGGCTAGATGTCTGAACAGCCGATGCCACAGTTGCTTCATTTAGATTAATGTTGTTTTATTAAAGGGTATCAAACCTTGTATTATCTTACAAGGACCCTTATGAAAATTCAGGAGGCTAATCAGAATAAAACTCCAACAATGATAGTAAGTTTAGATGCCAAGAAGGCTTTTGCTTGAGTTGAGTGGTCATTTTTATTTTTAACATTAGCAAAAGTGTGATCACAGAAAGGTGGATCTCACTGTTGAAGGTGATATATGACAGAGCAACAATAAGGATCAAATCAATGGCATCTCTATCAGAACCTTTCACTCTGACTAGAAGGATCAGACAAGGATAACAAATCTTCTTTTCGCTTTTCATACTTTATCTTGAACCGTTAGCACAGGATATGAGAGATTCCAAATTAAAGGGCTTTAATTTGGGAATATTAAATTTAAAGCTTTTTTTATATACAGATGACATTATTTTAACCATAACCTAACTTGAAATAAGTCTTGTCACACTATTATCCAATTTAACCAATTCAGTAAAATTTCTGGATATAAAATTAACACTGAGAAAACAAAAGTAATTATTAAAATATCAGATATTACTAAAATACAAACTGTGGCCCCACAAATAAAGATTGTACATACGATAAAATATTTGGGTATGTGGTTGAAAGGTAATTACAAAGACTGTTTAATGGAAACATATGGGGATTTACACTTATCAATTAAAAATAAACTTTAACAATTAAAGAATTTGAACTTAGATCTGCATTATAGAGTACAGGTCCTTATGTGGCAAGTACACCCAATGTACTATATCTGGGGCAGGGTTTTTGGTCAACCATGGACTAAGGAGTTAACTAAATTACATAATTGGATGAGGGACTTTTTGTGGAATGAGGAATGACAGAGGGTAGCTTGGTCAAAAATAACCCTATGAAAATGTAAATCAGGCTCTCAGTAATAGGCATTGATAGCTATAATACGGTATCTGATTAACTTTATATTCAAGATGCCAATCCTTTAGGTAAAGGAAGCATTTGTAGTAAAATATCATTGGGTGACAATTATGGGCTTGCTAGAAATGTTTTGGGACAAGGACTTAGGGCAAAGACTACCAGGTATTTTGTTGGGATTAAAGAAGTTTATAAAAACATTATATTCCAAACAAAGATATAGGAAAGTGGAAACAAGTTATAATGTGCAGAAGAATTAATCAAGATGATAAGCTTTGAAGAACAGTTGCACATAACTGGAGAAACTAGAAAACAATTTTACCATATTAGGATCAAATAATAAACAATGAAGAAATTGAAGTGTGGGAGGAAGTGCAGGAAGAATTTAGCCTTCCTGTTAGACTGAAAAGACACTGTGGGGAACTAGCACTAGAGATTAAAAAATAACAATATGGGTTAGAACAGATAAGTGCCAGATCCCAGACCCTGTTCATTGGATTATAAATATAAGACAACACAAGGGGAAAATGAAGAACCCAGTATCTTACTTGTACCACAAGATGAAAGGGGAAGATAGGCCAGAAGACAACATTTGGAGATTCAATTGGGAAACCATGTTACACATTAAATTAATGAGTAAGAAATGGCAAAAAATCTGCTTACTATGTAGTAAGATGTGAAGGCAAAGAAAATGTCATCTCTTGTTGTCATGACAAAGTTATTAGCCTAAACATTTTGGACTAACATTCCATGTCACACTCTGTGCAGCCCTTGTTTTATTTTTTTGGGAGACAGCTCTTTTGTGGTATGCATAGTTCATGTCCTTCAGACTGGTTGACCTTTGGAGCCTTGGTGAGATACATCCCTCCTCCTTCACAGTGGTTGACATCTAACTCTGCTGGAGTCCGCAGACTGCTTACTGCTCTGGCCCTTCCTTGCTGCTTTGATGGCTTGACTGTTTTTGGACTCAGCCTCTTGTGGTATCAGCTTCTCAGCCTTTTGTTTTACTATATATCTGTAGAATGCTTGAGCTGGATGCTGTGTTAGTGTCAATGACCAAAGAGCTTAGGTATCACAGGATGAGAAAAGCCTCCAGGAAAGAAACAATAATAGGCTAATTTATTTAAATGCCACACACACATACACACACACATAAAGTAGATTGAACTGGCTGTATATAAGGTATTGTACAGTAGTGTGTTCATATGTATTTTTTAATTTCTTTTCCATGTATTGTTGATACTTATGGCTGAGTTTTCTGTGGGCTGCGGTGCTCTGTCTTCTTAATGCTTCATTGACAAGAGACTTTTTTTATTGACAGTCCTACCTCTTCTCTTTCATTGGGCTTCTGTACCCATTGCCAGTGATACATGTTAGCCTGTGACATGGTGTCCCTAGAATTGTTTTATTATGTCTTTGAAGCTATTTTTGTGACACTCTCACATTATTTGCACTCTCCTATAGGAGGCAACTGCTTTTCATACTGTTTGTCAGTGTAGTATGTTTCCACCTGGTAAAATGCATCCTTTGTTGTACCCGTAGCATGTAGTTGCATTATGCAGTCTGCTTCCTTTTTCACATAGAGTTTAGATGAGGCACTGTAGGAATGCTGCTCCACATTCTTAGTTACTGGTCCTCAATGAGGATGCTTGCTATACTTTGTTTTTTGCATTGCTCTTGGCCAAAATCAGATCTCCAGAAAAGTGTGCTATCTACCACTTCACTGGGCTGTCATGTATTGCTGTTCTTTAAATGTACTCTCCATTGCTTTCTTTGTTTCAGTGCATTGGTAATGTGGTAGTACATGAAATCAATCTTCTGAAATGCCATTGTTCATATCCTTTGCACTGGGCAAGCCACACTGTTGGCATACTAAGTTATTACTGTCCTCATCCAGGCATGTAGTGCATACTGGAGACTCTTCCCTTATGTGAAACTGTACAGTCACCAATCTCATTTTTAAATCTAGCAAAGATGATGTTCTGTAGACTTGCACCGTCCTATAACTATATTCAGTAGTGATTACAATGTCTATAAATTTTACATAGCCTTATGGCCTAAAATGATCAAGTCAATTATTTCTCTTTTTATTTTTTGCAACCATGCATTTATTCTTCACAGAAAGTCCAAACTTTTACATCAAAAGATCATACTGCATTCTGTTTAAAGCAACTCCAACATTGTCTCCTGTACTTCTTTTTTGTCCTAATGTACTGAAAGTCTTTAAATGGGTTAGCCTGGCTTTTCTCTTTGATTTCCATAAATTCTTAAATACCATGCCATTCAGTTTATAACATAGCTTAGCAATCTTCATAAATTATATACCAGATGTGGCTACTTCATTTCATGTCAGATTGTAAACACACACAGGCTTAACTTTTTTCTCTTGTTTATAGTCAGCCTTGCTAATAGAATCTCTTACCTCTTCCTCAGGTCATCAACTGGTAATACATTCAGGCATAGCTTTGCTGCTTTATCTAATATGGCAAACAGTGTATATTATTTCCAGAAAACTTGCTGTTATTTGTACCTAAATGTGTGACTTACTTATCTGTATTTTTGGAAACTACCTTTGCTAATGGCTTTATATCAGAATATGCTATCAAATAATCTAAATCAGTAGCATTTTCTCTGGAATACAGTTCCTCACTGTATGTGCTTTATCTTCTTTACTTTTGCATGGATTTCTAATTTAGTAGCCTTATCTGAACATTTTCTTAGTCATAATCATAATCCGATTATGTGGATGTTAAGATGATATCCCGACACCAAGTGTTTTCTTTCCTATAATTATAACCAGATTACAAACTCTAACTGTGCTAAAATAATGCAGCATCTGATACAGAAGTAGAATGTTTCTATAATGTCTCACCCGCTGAACATACAAGTGACACTTAAACTTATGTTTATATACAACACGATTCAGAGCATTTAATTCACTTCTTAGGGACCCCCTGGTAGTTTTTGAATAAAAAAATCATGTTTTATTGTCAGTTCAACAATATATACACATGAGCAGTATCTGAGCATTGAAGTTGTGAAAAAAAAACAGACTTTTCATTTTCATCCTTATAAATACATCTAGTCCAACAACAATATGTTTGTTTTTGTGTCTGCATTTCCAGTTTATCCATTGACCAAGCTGCCTCACTGCACTTGTGTATAATCTCTGTTTTTCTATTTTGTATAGTTAAGTTGGATTAAGTATTGAAAAAGAAAAAGGAGAGCAGGGATGCATGAAGAAAGAGCAGCACTTAAACATTAGTATTTAGCCTACAGGATTTTCATCAAAGTTCATTTGCCATGATGGATAACAATTTATAGAAACTTGCTTGAGTTTTATGACACATTCCCTGACAATTCACTCAGTATTATCATTACATCATAAGATGTGAAAGTATCTTTTGACTTCCAGTGTTAAGTCATCAACTTTATCTCTACCAGAATTTTTAAAAACAGTGAAAGCTTATTATGGTTGGGAAATACTCTATAAGGGCATAATCACATAAATAAATGCATTCATTTACATGGAAATCTCGTGAAAAAAAATCTTTGCTTGTAAATCCTGTTTAACTTGTCCACCTGATTATGTGTAGTTAATAACCCCCCTCATTAACATAGCAGTTCTAACAGCTCTCATAAATGTCAAGGAACAGTTTTTGCAAAGCTTAACTTGTGTAAAAAAATACCTGTTTAGATAGCTATGAAACCCTGTCCTCCAGATTTACTATCCTTCTATGCAAGACTAGCTTATTCCTGCATGGAAGCGGCTGTTTAGGACAGGACAGCAGTGTACCATGCATATTAATGAAGGTGCGCTGCCTGAGCTCTTAATCTTACATGGAGCATGTAAGAGTGGAGGGGGCATGTCTGAGAAAAGAGCTCTCAGAATACACACGCCCTTGCAATGAATAACAGCAGACAAGTCCCAAAAGAATGAGCGAGACCGCTCATAGGTGTATGCATACCCCCAGCAACAACCCCCCCACGTGTACAAGAGCAATAGCTAAAACAACAAATATAAACATATATATTTTTTTATGAAACGGATTAAATTTAACCATAGGTGCGTGGGTTTGCCCATCGCTTAGCTATGGTTAATGCAGCTTAAATGGCAGAAGAGGATAAAAAGCAAGATATATGCAAATGAAGCAGTACAGCAATAGTGTAGTGGGCAGAGCATTCACCTTACGAGCAGTCATTCCCAGTTTGAGTCCCACTGCAGCACATTCCATTTTCCATGTCAAATCACTTTATGGCCAATATTTTTAGTTGCATAACCTACTAAATAACATATATTTGTGAACTGGAGTACTGCATTAAATGCAGATGTGAGATGTCAGTGTTATAATGTTGCAAAGTCCGCAGATAATCACATGTGCCCCATACAGTATATGTACACAGGAATCAGGCATACAAATGGAAGGTAAAATGTGTAATGAATGATAACTCCATACAACTTCCAAATCCCCCACCTTCCCAAGAACCATTAGACATTACTGTCTAAATTAGTGCAATGGTAAACAGGAATAAGCATTAGTAAGCAAGTGTAAGCACTATTAAGCACTAGTTAGTGGGTTTAAGCCCATTTGTGTGAGGGTAAGTAATGCGCACGTAGGTTAAGCAATATTGAAGCTAAGTCTCTGTAAGCATATTTAACCAGAGGTTAGCATTGCTTACCCTAACGCAAACCAGCTCAAACCCACTTACAGGTGCTTAAAAGTGCCTTAATCAATCTGTATGCAACAGCCGCTGTTCTGGCCAGAAACAAAATAAACAGCCTTTGCAGGTCTTGAATCCAGGACCCTGTACACTATAGACACAGTAGTTAATCACTAAGCCATTACAGCAGTACATAAGATTGAGGTATCACCAAACAAATCCTCACTATAGTAAAATCAAGCTGAACATGTGAAAGAAATCTATAAACAGTCTTATGTTCTATAACCTACTACATAACATAAATATGTGAAGTGGAGTACTGCAGTAAGCCCAGATTTGTGGTATAATTGTAATAAAGTGTTGAAGTCCCCTAATAAACACAAGGACCCCAATGCCAAAAAGCAAATATAATGCAAATTAAATATTAAGCAACACTAAGCATTGCACAGGCCAGCTTAGTAGGTGTAAGCAATGTGGAGGCCAGCTAACCCAATTTGACCATTGGTATACCCCTTTAAACAATGCCAACCTTAGGTAAGCAGGTTTGCCCATAGCTTAACCTTTTCAAAACTGTCCAGTCACAGCAAAGTGTGGGAAATTGGCCTTATTTAAATGCAGCAGGTGGGAATACATCTCATAACTGGTTGTAGCTTCACCTTGCAGGCACCATGTCTGGAATGGGAGAGTGTGCGCGCTTTTGGGTACAGCACTGGGACATCCAGTCATGGCAGGACTCCTTGTCAAAGACTATGAGCAGAGACTGCTGGAGGGCCAGTACCAGGGTTCCCAATATAAAGTGGAAGCCTGGAACCATCTTGCCCATGACCTCACCAGTGCTACTGGCATATGCCGAACTCATGAGCAAGTCAGACATCACTATGCCAACCTGAAGTGGTGAAAAAGGGATCTCTTGGATCAGTGGATCCAAGAGGCTAGGAGTACAGGGGAGGCCCCAGCTGTGTGTATCACTCCACTACCTGTTTAATAATTGCCAGCTCAAGTATATTATAAATAGTTATGGCTAAATATCCCTCTTATGTCCTTCTCAGTGGCAAGTGAGCAGGCTGCAAACCAGGAGGCTCATGGATGTCACTTGGAGAGGTTGCGATGTGAGGCGAGTTAGTAATACTCTTGCATGTCCTGTCATAGGAAATAAATCTAAAAGTATTAGTAAGTTAATTGCCTATATAAAACCTGTATGGTTTAAGGCAAGTACTGCATACTCCAGAGAATATGGCAGGAAGAGTCTCATATAGGTTGTATGTAAATAAAAGCATAATAACCTGACAATGAAGGTCTAACCGTTTTACTGCATGTGCTTACTCTGGTATCATATGCCAATGTAGATTTTCAATCACTTAAGAGTACTCTTGTTTTAAGCACTGTTACCCACACTGTACAACATAAATAAAATGTGTAGAAATGTCTGTATATGACTGGTGTAATCCCCAGAGGTCATTAAGTACAAATGAGAGAGACATAGACAGAAAACAGTGAAAAGGCAGCCAAGAAAATCCAAATAGCACATGCAACTGAGACATAAACTGTAGTATTTTTAGCTCACGCAGCCATGGTTCGAATCCTGGGAGTGGTAGTAGCCTGCATACAGAATCATACCCCACAACTGTACAGATATGTCCAGAATGTCCAGTAAATTGGCCCATATCTGCTGCCTGTCACTCTGTCCCCCTGGGAAATCAGTGGGATGATCCCAGACATATAGGCAGCACACAAGAAATATAACTGATTGTCACACATCTATAAGAACAAACCTGTCACTCTAGCAACTCCCCAAACTGTTATGAGAGTAATAAGCCAAGTATGTCCCAACTACACCCCCTTGTCAAACTGTGACCAGAGTGTGTACAGTAACAGAGTGAGATGTATGTGCATAATACTAATGTGGATTCTGGTACTTTGAGTGGCAACATTCAGGGAGTGCTAACAAACATTGCTCCCACAGATCAGTCAGATACGAACATTGTGCCTAGAAATAAAATATTGATACCCTGTACTGGTACTGTTTACTTTGGTATTGTATGGCATTGTTATTGTTGCAATTGATCTGAATAAAAAGGTATCACTCCTCACTGTCACCCACACTCTGCTACATAATATAACTGTCTACAAAATCCTGTATAAGAGTGTTGTAAGTCACTAAAGGTTGAAGAGGGCAATAGTCTACATATGTCCTGGTTCACCAGCATGTGGTCAAGACATGGCCAGAGTCTGTGCAAAAAGAGATGGACAGGTATGTGCATAACATCAACCTAGAATCTGGGAGTATGTGTAGAAACATTTAGTTAGTGTTAACAAACAATTCCTCCACAGGTATACCAGGTAAGAGGTGTATACTGCAGGTAAAACCAGTTCATGTATATAGTTGTCGACATCCATACCACTGTCCAAACTAAGGTGATAGGATAGTCTACTAATACTTGTAAGGTACAAATAACAGCACTGACTAGGAAAGTAATGTGAACTACAGGAATATACTAATTGCTAATTGACATCTTTCTCTCCCCCAACCATATCTGCAACAATAAACTAAATACCCAATTCAAATGGTATGAGATGACTTAATTGTAATGTTGGGACATATGTTCTATTGTTTGATAATTATTTAAATCTGTTTCTATGCATGTGCTATGTTGAAAAACTCCAACATTCGTGCCATGGTGCCATCAATGTACCTTCATGCTCTTGTAATTACCACTGTGGTCCCATATATGCATGCGTTCTGTTTGCTATGCAACTGTTCCATATCTGGTGTCTGGGTTAATGGGAATATCTATGCATGCTGTTATACCAAATGCTGGAATGTGTTGACTATTACTAATACTAACCCACATATGTTGATAAAACATAAATACCAAAGCACGTATGGGAATGCAAGTCCCAGCGGATCCACCAGTCCCACCTCAGCTGGCCGTGGCACTAGGCACCAGCACATCTGGGGCCCAACCCAGTTGGTTTTGCACCACCTTTGGGTGGAACTGCCTCAGGGGATGGGGCTTACCCCCCCGGGAACGGGAGTGGGCAGGAACCTGTCACTTGTCGCCAGGTCCGGGTTGTGGTGTATAGCAAGCTCAACCGAGAGATTGG
Source organism: Protopterus annectens (assembly GCF_019279795.1). NCBI lineage: Eukaryota > Metazoa > Chordata > Ceratodontiformes > Protopteridae > Protopterus > Protopterus annectens. Next base: position 225,683,344 of record NC_056751.1, on the reverse strand, counting down.
AGATCTGCTACACCAGCTCAAGGGCCACATGTCATGATTAGAGGGTCAGCCTGGCTCTCTGACTCAGCCCCCAGCACAGCCACCTTTGGGGCTGTGAAGGTGCAGTGGTTACTGCCCATGGGTGGGGACCTCAGTCCCACTGTTTCCATTAGGGGGTCATGGGATTCTGATTTCCCAACACCCCTCCCCATCAAGGTGTTTACCCCCATGTGTCATATACCACTCCTGTATGCATCTTGTTTGTCTTGTCTGTTAACCTACCCAACCTACCTCCTCAAACATACCTACTATCCATCCCAAACATCCCACTCTCACCTAAAAAAAATGGCAATCTGTTCCCCCCAAAATATCTCGCCCCATACATAGCTGTCCATTTCACACACATGTCCACTGGACACATGTAATCTGGTTTAATTGGCATCACAACATATTAATGTTGTTCTCACCTCTCTCTCATGGGTTGAAGTGTCCAAATCTACCTCCAAATTCAGTGTATATGCACAGCTGTTGCTGTAGAAGAAATGGGAAGCTATGGATCTTCCATACACCCTTCCTACACATCCCTAACTATTTTCCCTACTGTCTTTTTATCTTTGAGCCCCTTTTTCACCACTTTCCTATCAACACTTTTTTCTTTTCTTTTAAAGAAATTAGCATGGGGCAAGCAGGAATAAGCACTTTTAAGCAGCAGTAAGTGGGTTTAAGCCTTTTTGTGTGGTGGTAAGCAAAGCTTACACAGGTTAAGCAAATGAAAAGCTAAATCAGTTTAAGAAACTGTAACTGGAAGTTAGCAGTGCTTACCTCCACACAAACCCACACAAAACCACTTACAACTGCTTAAAAGTGCCTTAATCACTCTGTATCCAACAGCCCTTGTTCTGCCCAGCAACAAAATAAACAGCCTCTGCAAGGCTCAAACCCAGGACCCTGTAAACCATAGCCAAAGTGATTTACCACTAAGTCATGTGAGATATATATAACCCTGCTGTTTTCACAAACATATCATCCAGCACAGTCATTCAACAGTACAGGGAATGTATTTAAACATGTAGATGTGTGTGTGTGTGTGTGTGTGTGTGTGTGTGTGTGTGTGTGTGTGTGTGTGTGTGTGTGTGTGTGTGTGTGTGTGTGTGTGTATATCTTTATATCTAAATATATATATATATATATATATATATATATATATATATATGTATATATACATATATATGCAGATACAGTTATATATATAAATATATATACACACATAAATATATATATAAATATATATATATATATATATATATATATACATGCATCTATAGATATATATGTCTACATATATATATATATATATATATATATATATATATATATATATATTTATAAATATGTAAGCATAAATATATATCTATATATGTATATACAGACATATATCTATAGATATAAACGAGAACATAACAAAAACGTATATGTCCACATGCACCGTTAATGAGGATGAGGGGGCCCAAGCAACATACGTCTTTTATGTATAGATACCCCCCCCACAGCCAAACACATCTGCCCCGCAATACAATACCAACTGTTGCAAATCCCATAACCAGGACCTGACACAACATGGACACAAGATGTTAACAGTACTCCATCCCACCTGTATGATGTCAGGCTTGTATCAGTAACACATCATGCAGTACAGTCTGGCTACCATAGGGAATGTAAAATGTGGAAGCAATCAACATTACTAAGATACATATACACAGACACATATATGCAGATACATATATATATATATATATATATATATATATATATATATATATATATATGTATATACACACACACACACACACACACACACACACACACACACACACACACATATAGATATACATGTAACTGCACATACACACACAGAGATATGGATAGGAAGATACATATGTAGAAGGTGCACACAATACGGAACAGCCACTATGCCTACAGTGGCCACCTTACAAACTGGACACTGTATGAGCCACCCATACAAATGACAATTGTTCCCTGCAACATATACCCGCAGAGAAGTCAATGGATATAACACCACACACAGGTTTGCATACATGAGAAAGCTTTATTTGTGTACTATTACAGTTGTATATGCCATGTCATATAGCTGTTTAGACACCGACATACATATAAACAGACTAATGCAACTGTCAAACAGATAAATTAATACAGTATTCTGGAAAGGTTTGCATATGTTGCTGTCCAGGCCAAGGCCTTCATGTAGTTCAATAGTAAAGACAGACTGGGCCACAGGATAACAATCAATCAACAGTAAGTAATGCAGATGTATAGTCCAGCAGCCTCTATCTACACTCTGTACATACCCTAGGGGTTAAAGACCTCAGTTGACACAATAGGATGTATCTGCACATAACAAGGCATAACTGACACCATCACAATCACACTGACAAACAGAGCAGTCTGTATGGCAGGAAGCAGTAGACCTGCATTTACCCAAAGTGAATTATATGGCAATGTTCATCCAGATACCTTAAGGCAGCTTACCCATGATGCCCCCAAATGTTGTAACAACCTAGGTTAGTTAAAGTGCATCCCCTGCCATAGACTGACATACAGGGCCATATACCACTGTTACATACACTGGCCTCTGGAGTGCATAAGGGCACACATGTATTGTGTAGAGTAAGCCCACACATATATGGACCCAACCCCACAATATGTGTTTGGGTCACAACAGCAGTGGAATGATGGCAGGAATGCCAGCATGACATACTCACAGCCCACTACATAACCCCTGACAGCATGTCATATGAACAAAGCCTGGTATGTAGGTGGAGGACAGAGGCTGGAACATAGGCCCATATACGAAATAGTGTTGTCATAACTAAGCAAGTCGCTGGTGTTACAGGATAGTTTGCAACATACCCTTAGTCAGGAATATGAAGTTAGAAACTCAAGTGGATGTAGCCATGTACTGATAGCACTAAAGACACACACTGCCAGTGATATATCTGACACAAGACCTGTGTGGTGGACAGACAAAACATAACAGGCACACCTCTGGCCATCAAGAGGATAGGCCTACAGTTGAGAGCTATGCAGACATACTGCATTCTGTATTAAACTAGTATGTACACACAAACCCTGTACCACTGGTGCTATACAATGCATACAACAACACTACTCACACTCTCTGTCTGTAGTTCTGGAACCTCAAACAAATATGTAGCTAGCCTGAGTGTGCAAGTTCTCCTGTAAGAGGTATTGCTACCTGCTGTCTGTAACACTGCTGCCCACACACAGGAAGGATGTCCACCATACAGGAAAAGTAAAGAGACCATGCCCACATGATGTAGGGATTTATAGTAGTTGGTTGCCATGACAGTGGTAATTGGAAGTACTACACAGCATGCTGCATGCAGTAGCAAGTGGAGGACACTGATTGGTGCAGAGGCCATCACCTGATCATGTCCATCACCTACAAAATCCATGCTGCAATCTATTCAAAGTAGCTCAATCCATTTACTGGAGAGAGACCGAGATAGACAGAGCAAGAGAGTGAGTGAAAGGCAAAAAAAAAAAAAAAACACAACAAAAATAAAAAAAAAACATCCATCCAGCAAACTATCCAGAAGAGACATCATTCCCACAACAGGTATGTGAAGTATATATGCATGTAATTTACTGAGTACTTGGTCCATAATAATGGGATAGATGATGTGGAATGATGTATATGTGCCATCAGGTGTTTTTGTTGTAATGATGTTTAGCTGAACAACTGCTAAGGACAATAGTGTATGTCTCTGTGGGTAGTGGGCTATACCTGTCAACTGTACAGAGCAGCACTGACTGATAAGATGTAAGCCATCATAGTGTGTGTTGTGTAATGGGAAGCATGTATATTACTGTGGCCAATGGCTGGTGGTGGAAGTAATGCCATAATGATGGACATGTGGGTTCCACAGCCCACCACTTGTAGGATACTCAGGTTAACCTGTATTGTAGCATGCTGGAATGCCATAGGTGTGTAATAGGGTTACCTGCAATCTGGCCCTACATATACCCCCCTAATGTTAGGCTGTGTCCATATGTGTCAGCTGTCTGTGTTGTAGCAAGGCAGAACAGTGCAGCTGGGCAGGAAGGTGTTGTGAGATTGTGGACCTGATGTCTCAATGTACACTATATATATAGGTATGTATATGTGCACATATATATCTATCAATATATATATATATATATATATATATATATATATATATATATATATATATATATATACATGTATGTCCACAGATATACAGATACCCATAGGTAGACATATATATATAAACACATATATACATCATATATATCTACACATATATAAATATATACCTATATGCACATGCCTACAAATATACAAACACACACACACACATATATGTATGTAAATACATGTCCTCTATATTACCACCACAGTGCTGCATGCTACGTGCGAGGGAACAGCACACATAGCAATACACATAGATATATATAGCTGCCAGTGTGTGCAATATGGATGGGTATGTCACATGTGAACCCCTTTTTGGGACCACAATGCCCATGTCTGTGAAGTAGGGAATGGGAATTTGGGGAAGTATGGCAGGTATAGTTGTGGAGGTGGTCTGGGTTGGTAGATATAGAGGGCAGCCTACAGGGGTGATATGTGACACATGTGGTAGCTAAACACCCTGGATGGTGTGTGTGGTCTGTGATGCGGATGCCCCATGGGCCCCAATATGGACAAAATGGGAACAAGCCTCCCACACACTGATACTCACAACAGCAGTCTACGTCCCAAAGGTGTTTGGCCTGGAGGCTGAGCAGAAGGAGCATGTGGACCCTGTGAATGTGTACTGGGTACCTCAAGGTGATGTAGCACCTCCTACTTGTGTCCGTGGAGCCCGCTATGGAACAGACCATGGAACTGACCACGGGGGACAAGATCATGTCTGTGTATGCCCCCAGGGGGGCAAAGTCCCCTAAGTTAGTTCCACCTGAAGGTAGTACTGGACCAGTACATGAGAAGGCCCCAGGGTGGGTCTCACATATGATGTGGCCTGGTACCATGGGAAGATGAGTTTGGAGAGGTGGTTCTGCTGGCAAATATTCCCTAAACATGCTATTGTGTCACTGTTATAGAACATATGTGGGTAGTAATAGTCTACACAATCCATATGTCCAACAGCATGCATAGATATCCCCAAATAACACAAAATGTCAAATGCGTAGCAATCACATAGCCAGCATACCACAGGCATATATGGAACCATAGTGGCCCTGACAATGGCATGCAGATGAATAGTCTGTAACAGGCCAGAAATGATAGTGTCCACACAGGGAACATGGCTACAAACACATAGCACAATGTGTGGTACAATACAATATCTGTCCCACTAGTAGGTAAGCTGTAGCCATACCTATTGCGTTGTGTGTACAGTTTGTTGTCGCTGATATGGTGGGGAGGGTGATGGAGATGTATATTAAGAACTGTGGTAAAATTGCTGTATGAGTTGCTCAGACCTGTTTCCTTCTTTATGTCTTTCAGGCAAGATGTCACATGGACGGCTCCCAGCTTACTCAGCTGCTGAGAATGAAATAGTGCTAAACCACTTAATCTAGCACTACCCTATCCTGTTTGGCTGGGCTGCCCATGAGCAGCAGGAGCGTAGCACCCTGTAGAACAACTTATTCCATGGGGTCAATGATGTTGGACTGCACAACTGCAGTTATGAGCAGGTCCGACATCATTGTTCTGACCTACTTCGCAATGCCCGTTGGCATGCTGCTGCAGTCCGGGGGATCACCTCTCAACAGGGGGGCCATGCCAGCCACCCCCCCGACATGTGTTGAGGAGCTCCTCACCAGCCTCGTGGCATCTGTCCGTCTGCATAGCCAACAACTGCCGGACACCATTGTGGAGGTGGGTGTTATCCACACACCGGCTGAGGAGCATGAAGGTAAGGCCACAGGGCACATCAGAAGACCACTGTTGCATATGCATCCAGCTCTGTACAGGTAGATCATGCTTATCTGACATATCATAGATATAGTTTGTTGCTGCATATTAGTGATAAACAAATGTGCATATGTGGTAGTATTGTGGATATGTACTGTTGATGTACTGTAATGCTGCACCCACACTGTAGCAATGCCACAGGTGTGGCCACTGACTTTGCATCTCTCACCTTCTTATGTAGGTCCCTCCGGTATAACACCAAGGCAGCAGCTTGTAGCTGGTGAGTATGGTTTATGTTGATGCTTTTCAATACACTGGGCATGTAATGGCTATGGTATATTCCATGCACACATCTAACACACCTACCCAGAATGCAAGCTATACATGTGCACGTATTGTTGCTGTTAAATGCATGGCATCATAGTGGTGACCATGATGTGGTATTGGAAGGATATGTCAGACACCTGCAAGATAACTAACATCCTGTCATTGTGGAATGTGTCCACAGGGAGTAACATAATGGTGGGAGACATGGCCTACAGTAGGTATATGTGTGAAACATCACCCGTATACAGTGCAACAACAGTGTATATACCAGTAGTACAATGACAACTGTTACACTATGGCATAACATATTACTGTGGTCCACATTATCAGCTAGGACTAGGCTGTAACATGTGGTGTTCAGTGTATGGGATACTGAAAACTGACACACATGTGTAGGCCTTACTTGTCAAGCATCTGCAAAAAGGCTGAAGGTGGGGAGGGGGTGTCAGCATGACACACCAGTGCACTGCAACAGGGATCCTAAGGTTGCTAAGAAAGGCTGTATCTGCACACAGTCAGGTTCAGGAACTGTGGCAGATGTAGCCCTACACCCATAGCAATAGTGATGGTCATGATAAGGGTGTGTCCACATATGCACACACAGAATGCATGCATCGCAGTCAGCATCCGCACACCTAACACATTCCGTCGACACTGCATGTGAATGTACAGGACATATGCCACATACTGTGCTCATGTACTGTTAATATATGCAGTGATGTGGTCCCATGGCAGATCAAGGAAGGGTGCATCATATCAATAAGAGTGTGTACACTCTCCCTAGCCATGGTATGCTCTGACGGTTGTCAGTGTAATAGTATTGGATTGGTCATACATGGTCTGCTGATGTTGAGCTCTGTAAACCAGACATCAGGTATTCACAAATGACATCTGTCCACATATCATCCCAGGTATGTGTTGCTGAAAAACATAGGGGCTGTGAGCATTAGAGCTGACATAACTGACACAGTACTAGACATTCAGCAATGGGTTGTACACCTGTGATGTTTGGTGCACAGTACATGGCAGGGTGCAGAACAGGTGCACAGAAATACTGTCTACATGGGTGCTGTGGTATCCAGGGGAATGGGCATCACCTACTAACACAGCACATGCACCACACACATGTATACTGTTGCTAGCATGGATTGACTATAGCTGTACTGCATGCTGTTGTGGACCATATGTTATGCGTGTTGACAGATGAGTAATAGGAGGACTGTGTGTACTATCATTGTGCAACCTCATCTGTGTGTTTGTGTGTGTGTGTGTGTGTGTGTGTGTGTGTGTGTGTGTGTGTGTGTGTGTGTGTGTGTGTGTGTGTGTGTCTGTCTCATTGGGTGGTTATTTTGTCTGTAGGGACACTCTGGTAAAGTGGAGGGTGGTTGATGCATGCAGGATGTGTGTGTGCATGTGTGTGCATTTCTGTGGGTGTCCATGTATGCACATGTGTGATTGTGGGGTTGTTCATACAGCAGTATTTCCCTTTGGGATCATCCAGTACATGGACATGGACTGACACATGACACACCAGGAATACTTGTCATGTATGTAATCACAGGACAGCTGATAGTATAATAAGGTCTGTAGCATGGAACATGCATTGGGAGGGAAGGTAGACACCAGGTATACCCTTAATATCGCATTCAGCAAGTATCCATATATTGCAGTTGTCACATGATAGGATGATTGAGCAGCATATCTGGCATGTACTGAGCAATACTTACACGTGACACTCCACTGCATGATATTATGGAGTGAACTTAGTAGCCCCTCACATATAGGGGCCATGCTCACGATGTCTGGACATACGCAGGGTGAACACTGAATGACAGCAGTGAGGCCATTTAAACCACTCCACTCAGGTCAGGGAGGTAATGGAGTAACAGCTCTTGTGTTGTGATCACTTGTCTAGGCATTTAGAGGAAAGATATGTTAATGACTGGTATTAATGAGTGTATGTTACCAAGTGTGTTGCAGGATGGAGAACGCATGGGAATAAATGTGGGAGTGTCTGTAAAGTCATGGACAGGTAAGTATTAAGGTGGTGTGTGTGTGTGTGTGTGTGTGTGTGTGTGTGTGTGTGTGTGTGTGTGTGTGTGTGTGTGTGTGTGTGTGTGTGTGTGTGTGTGTGTGTGTGTGTGTGTGTGTGTGCGTGTGTGTGCGTGTGTGTGTGTGCATGTGTGTGTGTGTATGTCTGTACTGTTATGCAATGTTGTACAGGTCATAAAGTGCATTTCTTGTTTTCCCCCCACAGGTGGCAAGGTGGGTCAGGGTCCTTCCTGCATGCAATCTGATGTTGGGTGTCCATACAGACACCAAAGATAATGATAGTACTGTTGAGGCACAGGTGGGGTTGTCAGGGGCTGAAACAATGCCATCATTTGACATCCCCCTTTTAGCCACCCCAACCCCGCACACAGTTTCGATGCCTATACATACCCCATCACCAGTTGCCATAGCGGAGAGATAGCTGGCATTTGGTGGCAGTGCACAGGAGAGTGTGGTATCTATACCTACTGTGTCTGGTCACAGCAGGCATAGCCAGATGACCAGCAGGGCACCACATAGCCAGATGTCCCAGGGTGTTCATGGTAGGGCCGCTGGTCATCACGCCCCTGGCAGACTCAACACAACTGGTACCACCAGGTGCATGTTTCAGGCTATCATGGCAGTGCAGGCATGTATGGAATATTACACCAGACAGGGCCTGATGCTGCAGAGGGTTACTCTCACATCCACAAGTGACAACTTCCATGAACTGTCTGGTGCCATCCGTGCTTATACTGAGCTCATGGATAGGTGGTCTGGTGAACTGATTGCCCTGATCGACAGTAGTTTGTCCATGCTTGAACATGTGGTGGGACTGTGGCGACGGCCTTGTGGATGCAGGCCAGCAACAGCAACAGCTGGTGGTCAACATGGACATGCTAGGCCACCAAGGCGCTCCCATAGTGGCAGTACCAGCCCCAGCACTGTGGGGGGGCACTGTCCACACCACAGCAGGACACGAGCACGTGGTCCTGGCCAGTCCCAGGAGGGACCTGGTTCCAGAGGACATCTGTCATCATCAGGGGAGAGTAGCACATTGAGGCCTGTACCTGGATGTGCCCATGGAACCCCGGCAGGCACAGTCCACGTGTCCATGGCTGGAGCAGTGAACTGCACACCTTGCCAGGTATGGTTCTGCAGCTGTGCATAAACACCTGTATAGGGCAACCACATGGCAGAACCGTATGCATGCATACCCACACACTATATGAACACACCTAGGGTAACCCCATACCTACACACACCACATCACCACACCCAGTTCACCTCATTACACCCCTCACACACACACATGGTGTCAAATGTATGGCCCACTCTTGACCTCTGGCAAACCAACAACACACCCTGTGCATATGATAATATCTGTGCCACATCCCTGCTATCCGTAATATTGATGCAGGGACAGGCTAATATGGTTCTGATGCACATGGTGACTGTACTACAGTGTACCAGAGTACTGCAGTGTTACATGTTGTCATTTGTAAAGTTTAATGCATACATGTCAGGTAGTGTAGCCATCTAGCAGTGATGCATTATAGCTGTTTGTAATACTGGTTGATTGTGGTCTCCATAATGTCATCCATTTGTGTTGTAGGTGTACATGTGACAGCAGGAGAATGGTCTGTAGACATATTCCACAATGGGGTATGGCACTGTGGTGACACCATGGCTGTGACATATCTGGTGTACAGTTGAACACATATCACAGGTTTGTATAACAGTTATTGCCTGTACCACATAGACAGGTGACCTGTTGGGAAGTTTATAATCTTCAACCTGATGTAGACCCATCCACATACATACAAACTCTTACTTGGCAACACTGGGACTACACCCTTACCTAGGTATGTAGTGCTACTGAAGTGTGTGGCTTTCACTGCATACACCACACAGCATTTAGGGTGAGGTGTGTTCCAGGTTACATGTTACATGCAGAACATTCTCAGACATGTACAGTATCCCTATAGGGGTGTAATGGTTGTATATGGACAATACATAGTGTGACATACCATCACATACACATTAACAGACACATAACCTATCGCTGTTAACTTACTTGACCATGTGACCAATGTGTTACAGGTAGGCTGCACACAGCACATGCATAACTGGGCTGGATTGTGGTATCAGTTACCTGTATGGTTGATGGTGACAGTGGTCACCATAAAGTGGTACATGGGACATATACTGGATGTACCTTGGTGTAATGACAGTGTACACAGCACTCACATCCCTCAGTGGGTATTGTACTCCCTGAAACCCATGATGACACTCTGACATACCCACCATCACACATTGCTCATGACTGGGATACAACCCATTGTATATCCCAACAGTGGTACTACAGGGATATGCATCTAATGCACATGCAACAGGCATAGTAGGGTGTTGCATTGTCATGCCTCACTCTACAGGCAGCAACAACACTATCTGTACTACTGTGTGGCACTGGGTATTGTAATAGGAGTATGTGGCCTTGGAATGCTGTACCTAAAGATATACGGACATGCACACATACACACACTTGCCAGAACTCAATGGGTATCCCATGCCAATCGACCCCATTTGTACAACACTGTTGTGATGGTACTGCAAGGCTCATGTAGCTGGTAGGGAGAGGAGCGTAATAGGGTACATGTAATGTCCCATACAGCAGCAGCCACAATTGACTATGGAAAAGGGTGTTGCAGTGGTTGGAAAGGCCCTCATGGAATTCCCAAGTACAGGTGTATTAACACACAGTCACTGCTATCCTCAGTAATGCACACATACACATGTGTCAGTAGTGGGGTGCATCGCTGCAGGTGGTCATAGCTGTGTACCTAGCTATTGTCCATGGAGAGATGGATTGTGTAGGGGATGTGTGTACAGTAGTATCCTGCCATCTGCAATGTGGCAGCAGGAAATCTATCGACAGACACCACTGTGGTAACCCTCAGGGTGAGAGTGACATGCATCAGCCAATCCTCTGGGTGCCTCCTGCACATGGCCACTGAGGTGATCAAGATGACATATATGCAACATGTATTACAACATATGGTTAGTGTCTGTGATGGAGACCTGTACCCAAGCATGTTCTGTTGCCTGTGGTAGTGTAGTTGAGGTACCCGTGGCATGTGGTGCATACAGAGTGTTGCCTCCTATATGTGCCAGTTCTTACACAGCTGTGAAGACATGTGAATGTCAATCAAGCATAGGTTGCCTGTACATATCCCAGCTGGATACCTGCAATCTGCACATCTGTACAGGGACTGACAGCCATCAGTTTAGCAAGTAGCTATGCAGTAGGATCAATGTCATGACAGATAGATGTTTGACAACAATATGTATGCCATAACTACATGTTGGAAGCCCTCACTAACATGTGCTATACAGATGGTAGTCTACAGTTACATTCCACATGTCAGATCATTATCCAGTAGGGGATATATACTGTGACACAGCTCACACACCAGGGAAACAACAGGGAGGCCTCAGAGTCCAGCTATGGCTGCAGGTGTGCCTGTTGTCAGTACTGCATTTAGCACTCTACTCTTGCCTGGGAAAGCACTGTCAACAGTAGTATCTCCATGATACACTACATGCCAGTGTGATAGCATGTACCCTGGGCTACTACCTCTGTATGTAACACATTCACATGGATAACAGTGTTGTACAGGCCTCATATATATGTGTGTCCCAGACATGGCACTCACACCCCTTGCTACTGTACTGACAGCACATAGGCACATGTATTGCACATGGCATTACATACACTTATTACATATGTCATTACCCTGCTATGTTATTGGACTGGGTGGTGAGAACTGCTTACCAGGGCTAAGCCAAGCTTAGCAGGTATCAACATTACTCCAATATAACAGCTAAGCTAATATGCGCACTGGTAAGCGAAGCCTACACTGTGTAAGTGCCTGTACATTTACCCATAGCCTAGCACCACTTAGCTTCATGCAAATGCACTTAAAGCTGCTCAAAACTGCCTTAACCACTCTGTATCTGACAGCCCTTGTTCTGCCCAGCAACAAAATGAACAGCCCTTGTAGGCCTTGAATCCAGGACCCTGTACACTATAGTCACAACACTTAACCACTATGCCATGGCCACTGTGTTGGCAGCTATGTTTCCAGTATAGCTGTCAATGCACATATTGATTAGTATTGAACAATTGCCTTTACTTCCACAATTGTGTAGTACTTGTTATTACTATGACTGTTGCATCACATATGTTGTTTTATTATAATGTACACATATCAGATACATACAGTGAGATACATCTGGAAAAGGTATACACAACCGTGATGTTTACACATGACAGGAATATGGATATATACATATGCATATGTTAATATATGTCTACATGTACATACACATATATAGTCATACATATGTCTGTATACACATATGTATAGTGCATCATATATATGGCCATATGTAGATCTCTTTGTACATATATATAGATACAGATATAATATATATATATATATATATATATATATATATATATATATATGTGTGTGTGTGTGTGTGTGTGTGTAGCTATATATGTATGCACATCCTATGTGTACAGATATCCCTATTTATGTAGATATATATGTTGATATCTATAACTATATGTGCATACATATCTATTCTGATACACCTATTACTGTCAATATATATGTAGATATCCATAAGTATATGTTCATATGTATCTATATCTGTATATGTGTAGACATATATTGCTGTGTATATGTATATATTTAAGTGTTTATATATATATATATATATATATATATATATATATATATATATATATATATATAGATATATATATATATATACACACACACACATATATATCCATTTATGTATGTCAATATGTATATGTGTATTTATCAATATAGATATATGGATAATTATATATATACATATATGTTCATCATGTGACTAGACCACGGAGTTGAGTCCTATCTCAGCCCCAATAGTCCCAACCTCTTAGTGCAAGGGGATGTCAAGTATGTATAGCAGGTATATATGTATACTCTTAATACTGTAATAGGGGTTGTCTTAACAGATGTTGTGTGTGGGAGGTCACATCTGCTTTTAACATGTGCGCCATTGGATAGTGACAGACATCCTAAGGACATCATAGTACAGTACCACTGCTAGCACAGTAATGATCCTGTGAACTACAGCAGAGATATTGGCCAATAAATGTAGACAGTCTGACATACTCTGGTCAGTCCAGAGGTATACACAGAACCCCTTAGTGCAAGACATGTGGACCAAGCCTGACAATGTGGATGTTAACAGCCATGTAGATGGGTATATCATGTAAATACTGGAATACATATGCCCACATGGGTTATGCATTCACACACTCCTGTCTGTCTTGACACATAATAACCACTGGTGCAGAGGTCACATGGCCACATACTACCCACTAGTTAGCGACATACATCTGTACAGCATCCCACTGCTTTGTCAGAAATACATGACAGTTATGGTGGCCCAGCAGCAGTACATCTGGCAAATATCTGGACATAACATCACACTGGGTAAGTACACTAAGCTGCTAGGCATGTAGCAAAGCACTGTGCAAACTACAGGCAGACTGCCACAACACTGGACTACCTTTCTTATGGGGGAATACAAATGTACCTGCAAATATAGTAGGCTCTACGGGCATGTCACAGCACAGAGTAACATGCCCTTGTGTGAAAGTGCATACCCACAACCAATGTGAACACAGCCACAGCCACATATGGTAAGCTAACTTAATATTACAGTATATGGACTGTCTGATCAACTCCATCCTCATATGTGCCACTCACACACTAATCCTACACATACTGGGCCACTACACAGTGTGGTCCGATGCCTGTCTGTAGTACGGGACATGTGTGTGTTTGGCTCTACAAACATGTAGGCTGTTAGGGTACAATATACTGGAGCAGCATGTAACATCAAATAGAACAGGACCAAGAACAATGACATCTACCACAGTCTGTACACAGGCCAAGGTACATATTCGCAATACACACACTGTTGACAATCACCATAAGTACACAGACCTCAGTACTGTACACTCAATCACAGAATGCCCAGGATATGTCCTCAAATATAACCCTTACTATACATAACATGTGTAGCAGTCTGATATCTCACTGGCTTGTTATCAGATATGATGTCAATAAATAATGGTGTACAGAACATATACACCTCTTACTGCATGACATATGTACAAAGGTTGAGAGAGTTGTGGCTGGAGGCACAAACACAGGGCCAATATTGACATGTTGCTGTGATAACCTCATACATTTACTGTTGTAACAGGGATTGTTGTGACATATGTCCTATGAGGGATATGAAGTCAGTAACTCTCATGGCTGTCACCATGTACTGACTGCAATCCTCACCCTATGCTTCTGCAGTTCTCAGATAGGTGTTCTGTGAGTAACACAAGACACAAAAGGCACCACACACTGCCCATTCTGCAGATGACCCTACAGATGGGGTTTCCTCAAAAACATAGCACTGCCATGACAGGTACTAAAGCATGTAGACCAGCCATATCCACACACACCCTGTTAAAATGACAATACTCCAAATGCAGAATAACAACACTTACATTCTGTAGTCATATCAGGCACATCCCCCTCCTGTGTGTCGGCCTGTTTCCACAGTGTATGTTGTTAGAGGTAAATCCCAAATCCATCTGTGATGCTGTTTGCCAAACATCAGATCTAGGTCCTGCTTACAGTGAATGAAAAGGCCCAACACCAACATGATGTTCCTAGATATTGGAGTGTGTTTCCATGCAATTGGGCTATGGGAATGTTACCACAGCTGTTCCACATGCAATCAGCTAGAGGAGGGCTGCAATTTGTGCAGATGCCATCAGCTGATCATGAGTTTCACTTACAAAACACAAGCTGCTGCCTTAGCAAAGCAGGTGTAGTTCTCTACATCCACCAGAGAGGGAGTGAGAGAGACAGACAGAGACAAAGTAAGTCAGGGAGGGGGTGGGAGAGTAAAACCTTAGCACGTTTGTGTCATACACCTACCAATACAGGGTTTCAAACCCCTGACTGACTATGTATTGCTATCACATGTCTATGCAGTTATTGTATGCACCGCATAGTCTACATGTTAAGGAGCTTTGCAAACGTATATGTGATGGTGAGTGACATCTGCAACAGTGATATGGTAGCAATATGGTAGGTGTAGTACATGTGCCTGTCCAAATGAAAAAGTGTCAGCGTCAACACAGCCACTCCCTCTCAGGGACTCACACACATTGACACATGTGGCAGGGTCAGGAATACACTTCCTATCTAGTTAGTTTGCCATAATGCAGTAATGTGCAGGCATCACATGCACCACACGGGTTATCCGGAGGTTATATGGGCAAAGGGTATGTGAAGATGTCTGAGATCACACAGCATGCTTCAGTATGCCATTGGGAGTTGTAGTGAGTGTGAGTGTGGTCAAAAGCATCATACACCACACACACACAGATACAGGGTGCCAGTACTGACATGCATGGGTGCATTGCTTCATGGGTGTGTAGTGGTTGACTGTGCCAAAAGACTATACAAGGCTAGGTGAAGGGTATACCTTGGCATCAGGCCACATGACAATGGTCTGCAGTGTGACTCAGTGGTGTAGTGTCTGGATTGGCCCACACAGGGTAGGTACTGTATTCACCATCCAGTTACCTGGGTAACTATTGTGTGTGGGCATTGCTGTGCAATGCTTGCCATTTATGTTTTCTTTATCCATGACATGGACGTTGTCTGGGATGTGCACACATTCCACATGCATGTACAGTGACATGTGGAACTGTACCTGGGGTGTGTGGCCCATGTTGTGTACACATATTTTTATCATCAGATGTGCCAGTCCTGGCCTCATGTGGTGGGAACTGGTAATGGACAGCAGGTTGACCCTGCACCTACATTGATACGTGATAAAGATATTCCCTGGTGGCAGTGGCATCTGTCCATACAGGGCATGTGTTTAAGGCATGGTATGTCCTTTGTGGGTCAAATTTGATGGCACCACAGGTGTTGCAGGCATCCAGTGGGGAACATAGTGAAGGCACACTGTCTGCATGTACATGCCTATTGTTCTGATGGACAGGGTGCCATGCCCTCTGTAGTCCACTGCAATAACACTATGGTTATTATCTGTGGGCAATATGCAGGGTACTACCAACATAGTGGTTCTTGCCTAGGCAAGTGTGTTTGTGTAGAGACATGGGTTGAAAGTGTTCTGGGATAATACAAGGGTTGCTAACTTTGCTCACCAGGCCTTGATGTCACATGTAGGGGTATGGATTAGCACCACAGCCTCTTGGCTATTTCACATCTGTTATCATTGTAAGGTGGACATTGTGACATATAATAGGGCCACCATATAAGAAATTTGCAAAATTCACTCCACAAATGTGACTAGTGTAGTCCAGATTCAAATTTGCTGTATCCAGGACTGTATGTAAGCTTCTGAGGCCTCCCAAGCTTTCTGTGTTGGAGAGAAGCCTTCTAGCTTATCAGTGGGAGTAGTAAGCACTAGGTAACCTATCTACCACATAAGGAGTGGTTCTGGCCCAGAAATTGTAGTTATTGGCCGTTTGGGCAGTTCCATCTCTCTCAACTTTCTGATTTAAAAGCCCACATTTGCCCTTGTTTCCTTCCTTTCCTGTAACTAGTTTAGTCCAGATACAGATTCTTAGTTTTAGCACTTGAATTTGCTTATTCGTGATTAGCACTTGTTCAGAACTTGTAAGCACTAAATAACCTACTAATTACTAAAGCACTCAACCTTCCTCATTACTTAGAGAAAAACAGCTCTTGTACTCACTTTCCTCACTTATCTAGAGGAGAATAGTTTTTTATTCAGTCATGTCCAAGGGTCAGCTCCCAGTGTTCTCTCTTGTCTATATGATGAATCTGGGCATCTTGGGGCAATGTAGAAATTGCCTCATGTACACATACAATTGTCTCCTCCTTCCACTCAACACTACAACCTGTGAGAGATACACTTATCTAGCCAAACTGGAGGTAAAGCTCTCTCCAATCAAGACTCAACTTGACAGTCAAGAGGAGAAGGTAAACACTTGCACCACACCACATTCATCACATAGTCTCACTAAATCTGCACCACCAAAATCCACACATAGAATCAAAAAACATTTGTGGAGGCTCTCAATAATAATCTGCTCAAGCAACAGAGACCTCCAAAGCAGAAATGCAGGCAATCTCCGCCCCCCCCCAACACAATCCAAATGACATATAGCCCACAGACTCAGTGTGCCACTCAACCACAGCCAATAAGGCAAAACAACGTACCCAACACACTAGTCATAGGTGACTCTATACTCAGACACACTGATGTCCCACTCACCAGGCTAAATAAGGACAAGGTTACTGTCAGCTGCCTGTCGGGTGCCAGGATCTGCCACATAACCCATGCATTCAAGTCACTCCACAACAAGTACAAATATGACTCTGTCATTGTCCATGTTGGTGTGAATGACCTGAGACATACCTCCCTGGACTACATGAAAAGAGACATGGAAGATCTCTCCGATCTTGTAGCCAAGGCAGGTATGACCCTAGCCCTGAGTAGCATTCTGCCATCACCCAGAATGATGCCGCAGTACAAGGACAAAATGATTGACTTTAACAATTGCCTAAGGTTCTGGTGCCATTCTAAAGGGATCCAGTATCTGTCTGCCTGGGATGACATGGTCGACAGACCACGATGCTTTGCCAGAGATGGCCTGCACCTGTCACCCCCGGGATTCTGGATACTGGCTAAGGTTCTTGCCGCCCCTATAGTGCCTTTTTTAGGCAAGGTTCAAATGACAAATTCACCACCGTAACAGGAACAGGCAAGCAAAAACTGAGGGTGATGCTACTCAATGCTAGAAGTCTAAATCTCAAAATGCACGCACTCGAGGCACTCCTTAAAATGGAGAACATTGATATCTGTGTAGTGACTGAGACCTGTTTCAAGGCTCCAGAGAGCACCCCTGCACTACCAGGCTATAACTCATACCACACTTTTCGGCCATGTAACCTGGACCGGAACACCAAGGGCGGAGGTGTGTCCATATTCATTAAGGATATCCACACCTCCAGGCTAGTTGCTCAGCATAATGCAGCCGAGGTTATCCAAGTGCAACTAACTCTGGGCAAAACTGCAATCCAAATTGTAGTTTGCTACAGATCACCCAGCATGCCCCAGGATTCCCAGTCCTCTTTTCTTGATGTACTGGAAAATATTAGGGTTCAACCAAACACCCTAATAATGGGTAATTTCAACTACCCCACCATTAACTGGGAAAACTACTCATGTACCAACTCCTTCACTCAACGCTTTCTGGAATTCATAAACTCCAATGCCCTGGATCAACTTATCCACACCCCCACCAGGGGCAACAATATCCTAGATCTAGTCATTACCAACATGAGTGACCAGTGTTCCACACCTGAAGTCAACGCCTCATTGGTCCGATCCGACCATAAGCTAATTACCCCAGATATCCACATCCTGACCCCACCCCTATTAAGGAAACCATGGTAAAAATTTTCTCCAAAGCCAACTTCATGCTTCTTAAGACAGAAGTGGTGAACTTCATGACACCCATGCAGATGGACAATACAGTTATGACTACTGAATCCTACACAGTTGCACTTTATAAGTACTTACATGAGTGCATGGATCATGCTATCCCAAACAGAGCCAAGACACTATCCTCCAAAAAAAGGAAGCCAATCTGGTGGTCCCCTGTCATAAACAAACTGTACAACAGAAGGAAGAAACTGTTGCAAAAGAGAGTAAAATCCCACAAGTGGAGGAGCTCTCTGGTCAGCCTCAGTAAGACGCTGCGATCCCTGATAAAATCCTCCAAAGCTAGTTACAAAAACAAAATTGCCACTGATTCTAAATACAACCACAAAGCATTCTATAGCTATGCCAAGAATCTCAATGGCAACACTCAGGTCTGCTCTGAGTTACAGCACAATGGCACTAAATATACAGACCCAACTGATATTGCCAACATCCTGGCAGATAGGTTCAGTGTTAAATTTACCCCCTTAAAGAGCCCATCTCTATACTGGAAGAATGCAAAGTTCCTGTAATCATGGCTGCACAGGTAAAAACCACACTCTCCAAAGCCAAGAACACAGCATCCATGGGACCAGATAACATCCCAGGCTGCGTTCTACAAGAACTACAGAACAAACTGGCACCCCACCTAAGTACCATGTTCAATCATAGCCTCACCTCAGGCTTTGTGCCTGCTGAATGGCACACAGCAATGGTTATCCCACTCCACAAGGGAGGAGCCACCATGGACCCCAGAAACTGCCGCCCTATTAGCCTGACGAGCCTGGTCTGCAAGGCCATGGAACGTATCATCATGGAACTTATAAACAAAGGCATTGGTAATCTCCAAACTCTGGACCCCACCCAGTTCGGGTTTGTAAAAGGCAGATCATGTCTCCTAAGCCTGATAGACTTCTTTGAAGCAGTCACCAAAGCCGTAGACAAGGGTAAGGTGGTTCACACAGCCTATCTAGATCTTGCCAAGGCTGTCAACACCATCCCCCACTCTGGAATTATAGATAAACTCACTAAACTAGGTATAAATCCCTATGTCACAAGATGGGTTGCCAACTGGCTCACTGACAGAACCCACACTGTGAAAGTAGCAGACTCCAAATCCACTGGGTTCACTCATGGGTTATCTCCTGTTTGGTATCTACTTCTCTGAAGTACAGGCTAACACAGAAGGTCTTTGGCTAACGAAGTTCGCAGATGACTGCAAACTAGGAGTCATAATTGAAACTCCTAACAATGTGGACATCCTACAAAAGGGCCTCACTGAGACAGATGCCTGGTGTCAAATCCATGGCCTCAAGCTCAATGCCAAAAAGTGCATTGTCATCCCCTTTGGGAAAAACTCTGTACCCATGAACTACAACATAGGTGGTAATATACTTAACACCGAAAGTGTGATAAGAGACCTTGGGACACAGGTGGACAGTAGTCTGTCCTTTGATAATCACATTGACACAGTAGTCAGGAAATCCTTCTACGTGGCACACCTCATCACAAAAGGTTTCTCATCCAGAAAAAAAGAGGTCATTGTTCCCCTCTACTCATCACTCATTAGACCCATTATAGAGTACAATGCCCCTTTTGGTATGTACCTCACAAGACATCTACAACAACTGGAAAGGACACAGAAATACCTCACAAAGAGGATTACTGGCCTCAAACAGATGCCCTACGCAGACTGTCTCAAAAAAACTCCAGCATATCGCCTACTCAGAAGTGATCTCTGCCTAACATACAAAGCTATGTCAAACCCAGAGCTGTTGGACATGCTCCACTTAAAGAAATCCCAATCCCTCCAAGCAACATGCTCTAGGGACCTAAACCTTGTCACCACAATAAACAGAACATGTCAGAGGGATATATTCCTGTCCCAGAGACTTCCCATACTCTGGAATAAACTACCTATCTGCCAAAGCTCCTCATTAGCACTCTTCAAGAAAAATCTTGATGATTGGATGGGGAATAGGAAATTCACCCCGAGGATCTCCTCTGTGGCTCTGCTCGACAGTGGCACAGGAAAATAATTTTCTTGGGTGGCAAAAGCCAGGGTACCTTTTTGGCTAGGCTTGTATAGGCCCCAGGGCCGATAGCCTAGTACCTATCTATGAACCTTTGAACCTATGAACAATGAATCCAGTTGTTACACACTCACAGCCACCTCCACACAGGATATGAATGACAAACACACACACACACACACACACACACACACACACACACACACACACACACACACACACACACACACACTTGCCATGTCCAGGATTAGAACTCTGACCTAACTAGTTTATTACAGTACAGCATTGCACACTTATAGGACACACCACAGAGATTACTAGAATATTTTTCCCCAAAGGTGCATTTCACTGGGAATGACATCAGTAGGCTTGCCAAAGAAGGTCAGTTGAGGTTGTAGTGACTGTGAATGGCCTCAAAAGAATTGCTCCTGCCACAGACAAAGAAATACACAAACATCCACACTTGCCTTGTGTGGGAATAGAACCCCTACCAAAGTACTATATTACAATATAGAATTACACTGTTATAGGACACATCATGGAGATTACTGCGCCACTCTTTTCCCAAAGGTGTATTTCACAGCGAATGACATCATCAGGCTTGCCAAAGTAGGGCATTTGAATTGTAGTGAGTGTGACTAGCCTTTGCCACTGTCACTCTCTTCCACACATCTATGTATGTGTACTTTTGGCATATTATAGTGTGTTGTCCTTGGATATATGTGTGGATTCCTATCCAATGTGTGTGCAAAGCATGACTGGTCCATACTGAGGAGGGTATGCACTAACATCTGCAACTGTCAGATATGTATGGTCCACTGTTATTGGCAGACATGGGCTTCATTTGTTTAAGTGTGTGGGCATGCCCAGTATGACCTTTCAGTATGTTGTTGTCTGACATTGCCTTCATTTCTTAAGTGTATGAGCATGCCCAGTATGCCCTTCTGTAATGAATGTGTGGATCCATTCCAGGTAGTTTGTACTCCAGTGCAGACCTTTGTGTTCTACACCTACACGTAGAAAACTGTTTCTGCAGGATATCTGTAGATCAGTTGGCAATATGGGATCAAACTGTGCAAGGGATAGTGTGCACGGTCAGTGATTGTGTCTGTGCTGCTTCTGCTACATGGCATTGGTGTTAGCAGAGATATTCAGACATGTGTACTGTTATATACTGTGATGCTTTATGTCCTCAAGTACTGTCAGGTGGACATTTTTTCTCACAGTGATGTCCTGGGGAATACAGGGTGAATGCAGCTGTGTCCAGTATTGTGGTCAAATGCCTACATATTCATGGAAAGTTATGCCATTCTGGAGAGGGAGCTGCAGACATTTGTTGCTGGGTCTGTGTATCCAGTTCAGCACCTTGGTACAGTGCTGGCAGGGATTCCCATACTTGTACATCCATCAACATGACAGTATGGCCTTATCTTGCTGTGGCAATATCTCACAGTTGTACAGATTCACACAGGTTACCCAGAGGCAGGGGTCATAATTCAGGACATTACTAATATGCCACGGTGGTACGGTGGTAGCATTGTTACCTCACAGCAAGAGGTTCTCCCATTTGATTCTCGGCTTGGCTTGGGAGTGCCTTCTGTGTGGAGTCTGCATGTCCTCCCCGCAGTTGGGTAGCATTCAAAAGACATGCGTATGTAAATGGGCATGCCTTAGTTGAAGGTTGGGCATCAAGCTGGCATCTCGGCATTTCGTAAAAATCTACTGCCAATCATTAGCGGACAGGAGTTCCGCTGTGGCGACCCCTTACCGGGAAAAAGCCGAAAGACAAACAACAACACTTATTGCGGTGTATGAGCAGGTTTTTAACCACCCATATTTGTGTTTGCAGCCAGGGATAGTATGTGCACATGGCTATGTGTTGGACCTTGCACATTCCATGCTACCCATGCTCCCACCCCCCCCTGTATTATTCTATCCTCTTCCATACATTATGCATACATTCTCCAATACTTTCCCTATAGTTATCACCTCATCACAGCTGTGTTTTGATGTTGGTCCACAGTTCATGCAGTGGGACATGGTGGACATGTTACTGTGAAATGTCCACTTGGCCTTGCATATGGCTTATGTGGAGTGTGTTATGTTATTATTTGGGTGTCCATGACATAGCATACATTGGCAGTACGGATGAGACGCAGGCCTTTGGCAAGAAGCCTGTAGGCCATTTGGTGGTGATGCAGGCCAGCTGTAACAGGCCATTGCATTCTGTCAGTCCTACAGTCCCAGACTGCCATACAGTATATTCCCCTGGGGTGACAGGGGTAGGTGTGCTAGGTGTTCATGCCAATACTTTCTATCAGTATTGATCAGGTGGTGTGGATGCTGGCAGGTTGCTACTTACAACTAGGGACACACCTGCATGGAACACCTGCACTGCATGCTGCATTCTTTTGCTATTGCCATACACAGGTGGGGGTCATATTGTACCCATTCCCAACAGCAGGGATATGACCAGAGCGCTACCTGTGGGTGGTGTTTGGGTGAGCTGGGCGTATGTGTGCGATGGACACTACTTGCATGTAACTCACAGATATGCATGGGGCATTCCAGTTATGTTGGCTTGTACAGAGACATCAGCCATTTTCCAATATGTCAGTCCTATCACCTTTGTGATCTACAAGTGTTCGGCCAGACGACATTGGTATTCCCTACTACAAGCCCAAATAATGTAATGCATACCTGTATGTACAATTCCAAGGGTGTGTCCATTTCACGGTTGCACATTATATACTGTATGTCTGGGGTACTTTTCCCAGTGTACTGCTTGTATATCTAGCCCAACAGTCATGCCATGTCCATCTTTCAGATGCTGACACATATTACCACCATACATTTACAATGGCTTACTACTAGCATGTGTTATACTGTGGTGAATTGTCTCTGGCACTGCAGTTGTGAGGACTTGGCCCTGTCATTGGCAATAGTGGGCAATGGCCACCAGGTCAAACCTCAACATGCATACATACTGACCACTCTCACACAATATGAAACACACACCAACCTAACACACGCATACCTGCATATTGTACACATGCTACAATCTATCCTGCTACCTTGGCCACCTCAGGTCATCTGTGCTTCACTGGTATTAAGCCTACACATACATGTTACTACACGTCTACATCGGATTGGAGGGGGCACTCCTGACTGTTACTACATTTCTACATAGGATTTGGGGGGCACACCTGACTGTTACAATGTGTGTACATCAGATTGGGGGGGCACACCAGACTTTTACTACCTGTCTAAATAGGAATGGGGGGCACACCTGACTGTTACCACATTTCTACGTAGGATTAGGGGGGAACACCTGACTGTTTCTATATTTCTACATAGGATTGGGGGGCACACCTGACTGTTACTACATTTCTACATAGGATTTGGGGGGCACACCAGACTTTTACTACCTGCCTAAATATGAATGGGGGGCACACCTGACTGTTACCACATTTCTACATAGGATTAGGGGGCACACCTGACTGTTTCTATATTTCTACATAGGATTGGGGGGCACACCTGACTGTTTCTCCATTTCTACACAGGATTGGGGGCACACCTGATGGTTACTACATTTCTACACAGGATTGGGGGGAACAACTGACTGTTTCTACATTTCTACACAAGATTGAGGGGGCACACCTGACTATTTCTTCATCTCTACACAGGATTGGGGGGGCACATCTGACTGTTTTTACATTTCTACATAGGATTGGGGGGCACACCTGACTGTTTCTACATGTCTACACAGGATTGGGGGGGCACAACTGACTGTTTCTACATTTCTACATAGGATTTGGGGGGGCACACCTGACACTTGTACACATTTGCTATGACTGTACTAGTATGTCAGGTATTCCATTTCATTCTGTATTCCAACCTATCATGCTGACTAGAGGCATAGCTGTGTACTACAGGTCTTAGGTTTGATTGATCTACATATTACTTTCTGACTTCCTACCCTTCAGAACTAACATCCCACTGCCTGACCTGATGTAGTCTGTCTGTGTAGGCCTGGGGGCTACCCATAGGCATCATTCAGAGGCCTTAGCACAGCCTTTGTTTGTGTTTGTCTACACCTGTCCTGTTGGCTGAGACTGTTTTTGGGTATGTGAGCCTCCCTGACTGGCATGTGTGTGTCATATGGACACAGATGTGGCCCAGCACATTTCCTGCAGTGGGTTTTGTCACCATGTGTAGTACTGGCTTCTGTGGTGACAACAGTATTTGTTACAGATCTCATGCTGCCACTATAGGTGTCTACTATCTGCTGGCATCCCATTCAGCCACCTGATTCCCTTGCACGCTCACATCCATACCATAGATACAAGTAACAACACATACTACTCCATTTGGCAACTGGTAAGGAGAGTGACTTACCTTGTGGGTGTGCCAGTATTGAGGATGGTGCTGGAGGGCTGCGTACATTGGATGCACATAGTACACTCCCTATACATGCTTGAGCACAGGTAGTGTCATGTTTTGCATCCCTTTTACTATATGAGCAAGTCAGAGAGAGGTGTCATTCCCTTGGTCCCTACTGTGTCAGTGTATGTGCCATGCGTTACCTCTTTGCCAAGGCCAGGGCATATTGGAAATGCCTCCATCTGCCTACTGGGGCAGGCTCAATTTATTCCTCCTCTGAGTCACTCTGTACCTGTGCAGGCCTTGGCATTGATGGGGGGGTTGTGTGGCCCTGCCCTGTGCTGTTCCTGCTGCAGCTGTTTCCGCATGATCATATTGTGTAGTATGGCACATACAATGACAATTTGAGTACATGTAGTGGGGAAGTACTCCAAGGCTCCACCGGATGTGTCCAGGAACTGGAACTGTGACTTGAGCATTCCAAACACACGCTCTATTAAAACTCTGGTCTGTGTGTGTGGCTCATTATGGAGTTCTTGTTTCGGTGTGTGTGTGCATTTCTGATGGGTGTCATCAGCCACAGCTCCAGTGCATAACCAGCATCCCTCATTAAGTGACCATAAAGGATGTCCCCACTGGCAAATTTCTGGTACAGCTGTGTCAGATGCCAGATGTGGGAATCGTGATAGCTTCCAGGGCAGCCAGCACACACATTCATTATAATGCTCTGGGCATTGCACATGACCTGGCAGTTGATGGAGGGGAAGCTCTTGTGGTTGATGTAGACCCTACCCCACTCACCAGGTAGTGCTTTGATGCATATGTACGTGCATTCTATTGCACCCACTACCTCAGGGTATTCTGCTATTTGGTGGAAGAGATGCAAATTGCTGGCCAACGCCTCATGGGGGGTTGGGGAAATACATGTGCTCACCGGCATGTGCTGACATGACATCCAGGAACTGTTGGAGTACCCAGGATCCTGATGCCTATGAGATCCCCATTATATCTCTAGTTGGCCTTTGGAAGGTACCTGTATCTAGTATTCTTAGGCCTACACATACCTTGGTATCCACTGGGATGGGCTGCCCTCTATTGGTTCTGTGTGCGAGACGTGGCCGGCACAGCGCAACAATTTTCTGTAGGAGGTCCCTCTCCACCCTATAGCACTCCACTATCTCCAGCTCATGTAGTTCCTGGTAGGTTACCCTGGGTCCGTACACTCTTCTCCATCTCCTCATTGTTGGTTGGTCGACAACATTCTTATCCTCATTTTGTTGTTTTTGTTTGTTAAAATTCCCCCCTTGTATACACCAGTGGTGTAGAGTATGTGGGAAAAACCAGAGGGAAAGGTGTTTGCATAGTTTATAGTAGTATTCTGGGCTGGGCTGGTCTGCTGCCTGTGTAATTGGCTGATTCTGATACATTTCACCTGCCAGTTATGTTAGTTTTCCTAGATTACCTTCTTACTGCTGTTTTCCCTTCCCATTGCCTTCCTGTTTAAGCCCAGGGGCGCGCTGGGCAAATGCAGTGCTCAAATGTGCACAGAGCTGTTATTTCATGTTTTTTTTTTCCCTTTAAAACATGGTTCATGGCACGCACACCCACTTAGGCAATGCAAAGAGTGCTAGGCAGCCTCAGACACACCCCCTTGCTTAGCTCTTCTAAGCTAAGGGCAAACCTGAGCCACAAGGCTCCAATTCGCTAACAGTATGCCTGACACACCCTCCCTATGATGTCAGCTAACTCCTAGGCTTGCACCAAGCTATTCTGCTATTACACTGTTGGGTGCTGACTAGCATGCAGGGGAAATCTGTAATTCAGTATCATTCCCCTCATTTGCATATGATTGCCTGCTAATGCATAGTTACAGGTCCCACATTGAGCCTGCCCCTTTAGCAACCACTATTCACTGGCCATGTTGTCTTCTGCCTTCCATTGAGTGTAATGGCAAAATAGTGATTTTTGTTAGAATGCTTATTTTAGGGTTTTTATTTTATTTTTTGCTCGATCCCATTTGCGTGCCACTGACCTACGCTTAAACATCCGAGATCGGCTAAAAATTAAAAGTTCATTTTTTTACTTTTGCAACTGTTTTTCATGCCATTGGCCATATATTTGGCCATTGGCATGCTTTCTACATAACATCCAACCTTTATTTGGAGTTGTCATGGCTCCGTTTTGTAGTTTGCAGAAATGTACTCAGTTACTAACCAAGTACATTTCTGCAGATTACCCTAGACCTACATGGCCAGCTTCCAGCTTCCTGGATCACAAATTCACCTCATTTGCATATATTTCACCTGCAAATGGGGTAATCTACATACAGGAGCTGAGTCCATGCATGACTAGTGCAGGAGCACTCGTGCACGCCCCTGCAGCTTATTCCAGGATCGCACGGCAGACATATTGCCTGCTGGAGCTCCTCCACTTGTCCTGCATACCATGCAGGGCTTGCTGAATCTTAGGGTATGTGGTAAATACTTGTATTACTAAGGGGCTTATGATTTACACTTCCGCTATTTATAATTAAACCTCTGTAATACAGTAACCCATTGTATCCTCATTTAACCACATCTGTGGCATCATTTAACTGTAATTTATTTACGTATATCAAAACATTTTGCTGTGTAGTAAATAAGTTAATTTCACTGTGGAGCTCTTTAACTCAATTCTCCTCTAAAAATGGACTGGAGGCCGAGGGAGAAGAAGAAAATAAATATTTTTCTGCTACCTTATCATGTTCTTTTTCTTTTGGTGTAATATCAAAAGGAAGCAGTCAAGCTTGCTTATATATATATATATATATATATATATATATATATATATATATATATATATATATATATATATTTGTATAAACATGTATATGTAGTATGATTAGGTTAAGTGGAAATTTTATATATATATATATATATATATATATATATATATATATATATATATATATATATATATAAATATATATATATATATATATATATATATATATATATATATATATATATTTGTCTATGGGTCCCTTTTAGATTGTTGAAATGCCATATAACTGAAAACTGAATAGTCAAGACAAAAATATTGATAACCAATTTCAGTGAAACACAGCAGCAATGAATATCTTCCCAGGGTAAGTAACCTGTTGCCCAAAAAGGTGAACGTTGCCCTTTTCCCAACTATAGTGTGATCTTGAGGTTGGTATATTTAGTTGGGGGGGGGTTGGGGGGCATAGCTCCCACTTGTGTGATTAAGGATGGTGTGGTTTAGGTTTTGTTAATTTTTGGATGATTGGTTACTTACCCTGGGAATATCTTCATTGCTGTGGTGGTTCACCGAACTGGGTTTTTGATATTGTCATTTTGGTAATCCGATCTTTGATTATATGGAGTTTCAACACTCTGAAGTAGACTATATATGGGTCCCATATAGAATGCCGACAGCTCACAAAGCCGACACCCATATGGCCAAAGCCATATGGTCGACATTCAGAATATCGACGATGGGGAAATGCTATCTCCCAATAGTGCAGAATGGAAAAATTTCCATTCTTGCACTCTAGTGCAATCTCAGAGTTGGTATATTAAAGGTACTGGGGGTGTGGGGATGGAGCCTCCCATGGGGATGCAGAGGTGGGTGTAGCCCCCCCCCCCCGCTAGCACAAAAAAGGAAATTTTATTTTCCTTTTTTGTGAAGTTCTGGCACTGTCGATATTGTGAGTGTCGACCATATGGCGTCAGCCATATAGGTGGCGGTGTTTTGGGCTGTCGGTGTTCTGTAGGTGATCCATATATATTTCTATATATATGTGTTTCTTTTTTCCAGTTTGACTTTTGCAGTCTTGTTCAGTTTGTTGACTGATATTCTTATTAATATAGATCTGGCATAATGGATTAATGTGTCATATTTAAAAATGTTAATATAACTGTCTATGAGAAAGTGAGAGAGGAGCTAGGAATCATTTGAACATATTCCTTATTCCATTTTGGAGTTGTAAATTAGTTAAACACAGACATAAAAGTAGAAAGATCATTTTAATAAGGTAAATGTTATTACTAAGCTGTGATTATTTGGAAATGTACCTTTGAGTAATAGAATTTGAGGTTTTGATTTTGTATACTCACTTCATTAATTTGTTGGTTAGCTAAAATTTTAAGTATGTAATTCATGCATTTATTTAACCTATTTTTATTTAAAATTATCATATATTGTTGCCTTTGTATAAGAATAGAGGAGGTGGAGACAGAGATAAGAAAGTAGAGAGAAGATTTATTTGTTTTTTATTAATTCTTTGTTGGCTGGTTTGTCTTACGAGGCCAATGTCCTCTTTTCATAGAAGACCAAACATGGTACTTTTGCTTACTATTAGGATCTTTTATATCCACCTGAGCTACCATCCACTCAAGCAGATGGGATCTTGGTTTAGCATCTCATCCAAAAGATAGAAGAATCAGAAGTGCAGCACTCCTTTTATGCTGTACGGTAGTGTTAGAATAAAGTACCTTGTGTGGGAAGAAAACCTAAAGCCTTCCAATCTTCCAGCAGCAAAAGTGAGTCTGCTTCCTGATGAGTCACAGACATGAAAATGCATGAGTATGTAGTTTATGCATATGTATGTATGTCTGTACTTAAAATCATATTTATGTATTTATTTGTATTATATTAATTTCATGCAATTAATTTGAATGTCATTATTAATTTAGTCAGTATACAGATTTGCGTGTGGGTGTGTGTGTGTGTGTGTGTGTGTGTGTGTGTGTGTGTGTGTGTGTGTGTGTGTGTGTGTGTGTGTGTCTATTATATCCATTAAATTCAATGTTTATAAATATTAGTACGCACAACATTGAAAATAAACATCAAGATGAATCAATATTAAAAACACAAAATACTGAAACAGCAATGTTAGACAAAATAAAGCAAAAAAGGAAACACTTTTCTTTTTCAATTATAAAAAATGTATTACTGATACTGTTAAGGAATTGATTTTTTTTAGAACACTTTGTAATGTTGGGTTTATGAGTAATGGTAGGGTTATGATTAAGAGTTACCACAGATAAGTAAGATAGGTGTAAAGATGGCAAAGGATTTTTCCTCAATATCTTATTTGATAATTTAAGGAAATGTAATATTAACATAAGGCTTTAGTTGTATTAGATAAAGGTGATACTAGTGCAGAGAAAGAACCTATAGTGTCTACTAAAGCCAGCATTCTTAAAATTGGACATATAAATATTTCCCGGGACTAAAAGACGTATAATTTATTGTTTTTACTCACTACATATTCAGACTTTACATGAGAATTGCCAGAATATATGCATCAACTAATATGTATTCTAAAGCCAATTCTTTCAAAATAATCGCTTAGCCATTTTCTGATATTTAATATGTCAATAAGTACTTGAGAATTTTCAGTTTACTTGTTTATCCATGACATTTTCAAAATGAGAATGTTTTAGGGGTGGCCACTATGGAAAAAATATATTTTATCGATTTAATGATATAAACAAGATTTATAATTATGTATTTTATAAGAAGCTATGAAATATCATCTATATGGCAACATTTCTTCTTAATGTATATCTAATATGAACATTTTCAACTCTTAAATGTTATAATAACTGAAGAAAATTTAAGTACTGCAATATTTAATATACAAATGGGAGAACATGCTCTTTGGAATTACTTGAAAATATTAAATAATGATTTTAAAGAAATGCTGTTTTAAAGAAGTGGTTGTATTACATATTTTTAAATGGAAAAGTTATTCTATCACCCAACTAAATGTACATAAGCTGACAGTAAGGTTGAACATTACTACTAATTGGAATCCATATCTTAAATACAATAACAGAATAAATATACAGATATTGAAGGAATCCTAATAATTTCAAATCCCACATTGATAATTTATATAAAAAATAGAAGCAAATATTCAGAAAACTGGAATATAGTGCTAATGATATATATATATATATATATATATATATATATATATATATATATATATATATATATATATATATATATATATATATATATATATATATATATATATATATATATATGAGAGAGAGAGAGAGTTGACAAATGAAAATGTACTAATGATCAATAAGGATAAAGGGATAAATCAAAAGAATTCAAAAGGAACATAGCCCCAGATATTGATGATATTCAGCTTGGAAATATAAACTATTTCCAATCAGAAATATATATGCTAAACATAAATTGTTTAACAATATTATTAAAAATAAAGTAATACAACAGCGACACAAACATTGAAAATGGCAAAAACACACAAACAAATGGAATTACTCCAGGTACACACACAGCATCCACAACAGCCATGATTTTCTATGAAAAACATGGCTTAATTTCACTGAGTTATGGTTGGTGAGTTTGTTCATCTTTGAGTTTCAAATTAAAAACCAGTGCTGCAGCCCAAGGGTATCCTCTGGTAATTATATTACATTTTTTTTTAATTTGTTTTCTTACCCAACAGTAGACATTTCTTTTTCACACATTTCATTAACAGTATCAAATATTAATGTGGTTGCTTGTTATGCTGATAATAGATAATTTTGTAAGGTTTGCAGATCTGAAATTGAAAATCTATCCTTTATTAATTAATCCCTTAATTAAAGATTCAATTATGTATAGATATGAATACAATTGGAAATATAAACAAATAAATTATTTCAGTTTAATATAAACAACTAATTGGAAACACAGTGTTAATTTAAATTGCATTATAATTATTCTTAATGTTAAAAAAGTAACTGACAGCTGGTCAAAAATATTTTTGATTTAACAATAAGTGTCATTTCACTAAATTGATTCTGTTACTATAGTTATTATATGTTATTCTAACAACTGTAATTAAAAAATATATATATATTAATCAAGTTAATAAACTACAACTCAAACTGTTTTGGTCACCTAATAAACAAAGAATTTCTGAAGGTGATCATATTCAATCTTGTGAATAACACAGTATATGGAATATCCTCTGACTTTTGTTTTATTTGATTTTAATTAAAATGTATTTCTCAGGATTAGTATACAAGTTATTAATTATATAAAAAACTGTAATGAATGATGATTAGAATCCTATGTTAATATCTTCTTATCCTAAACGTAGCACTTTTGCTAAAGCATCTCCTGCAAGAATTAGCTATTTCCAATTTTTAAAATGGTTTTATGGAATATATATTTATAGAGCTTTTTGCCATTCTTTTAGATGAATAGATAATGCAAAAAAAAGTTAAGTGAAATATTTAAAGATGAAATTGGATATTACAGCAGATTGGTTTCATATTTGTATGAATATGAATCATTAACAACTTCTAACATAATATAAATGTACTTTATGGATTTTAAATTGGGTACATGTTTGCTATTTAATGCTCCTCTATCCCTATGTAATAGGCTGACCAAATATAATTACTATGGACAGTTTTAGAAATTGCAAGGAAAATTATAGCAAAGAAATAGTTGCTTTAGATTATTAAATTGGTTTACTCTAGAGAACCTAGTGAAGGTATTCTTACATCTAGAGGGATACTGACAAGTATACGTTCTGGCATAAGTTGGGAATATCAATAACATTCTGACCAGTTAATTTCATATTTGTGATTGATTAACTTTAGAAATGTGGTTATTTTATGATAATATAATTTAAGAAATGACTCATGCTATTAAAAATATTTACATGCTTTGAAACTATTTTATTTCATCTTCTTCTGTGCCTTTTGTTTTTAGTTGAGTTTAAATTATTATTATTACTATTGAAAATCGTAATAAAATGTTTTTTAAAAAACTTCAAGAACTGCCAGTGACAAAGCTATAAACACATCTAAGTTACTGTGCCCCTCTGTAAATCAGCATTTAAGTATTTACATGTGGTTTGACAATATTTCTGTAAGGAATGCTGTTTTATTCATATTCCTTCACATTACCTGCAACAGTTCTTTTTCACTGGGTCAGTATGTCTGACACATACATCTTCTTATATGTGGTTATTTGTAGTACAAGTTAAATGGTAATTACTTCTGCTTAGATACATTACGTTATTATATCTGATTTTTGCATGATGACATGTATCACATATATAATATAATAAGAACTATGTAGGCTTATGCAAAGGATTTACTAAGATGAACACAAATGTTACACTTATACTGTTATACATGGTTTACTATTGAAATGCCAAATATGCTTTGGTCGACACTTCAGAATTTCAACCCAAACTGGTGAATTTGGAATTTTGAAACAGCAACCAACACGAAAATGAATACATCGACATCCATAGTTTGATGTATTCGACATAGCAGGAGGTGACATCACTCACCTCCTGCTATGAACATTCATTTAACGTTACACGCCACAGTCAATGGTACAGTAATTCTACTATTTTGCAGGGGGGCTACATCCCCCTGCACCCCCCCATGTGGGAGGCTGTGAACCCCACACCCCCTGCACATTAAATATACCAACTCCAAGATCACACTTCAGTAAGGAAATGGGCTAATTCCCTGTTCCTCACTGATCCACAATTTCCCTGCACAATGTTCAATCCAAATACTCAAACTACACTATCTGTTTGCTGTAGTGTAGTCGATACATTTTTGTTCGACATTCTGCCGACTTGAAAACTGCCATTCGACCACATGCCGGTCAACCGATACAGCTTCAAGGTTTTCAGTGTAAACCATTATACATACTACTAATAATATATTGTGTCTTCTGCCCAGCACACAGATTATGCACATACTTGTTGCAGGTTACTGTCACAATCCTGAAACCCACAACCTTGAAATCCATAATTCTGAAGCCATAACACTGAAAGATGAAAATACTGAAACCCCCAGTGTCTAAAAATCTTGATTACTGAATTCCCCTACCAGTGGGAACTTGGGAATGATTGCTAACATGGGTCTGACAAGGGGGGGGGGGGCAATTTTAGGAGTTCGATATTATGGTCTTAGCATTATGGGTTTCAAGATTGTGGACTTCAAGATAGTGATAACAAACCATTTGTTGTAACAATGACTATATGGACCTATGTAGAACATTCCTAGCATGTTTACACTAACACAGATGAATTACTACTTATCTCATATTATTGCAGTCAACTACATTGCAT
This sequence comes from Protopterus annectens, assembly GCF_019279795.1. Lineage (NCBI taxonomy): Eukaryota > Metazoa > Chordata > Ceratodontiformes > Protopteridae > Protopterus > Protopterus annectens. The sequence goes on along the minus strand of NC_056751.1, from coordinate 225,648,855 downwards.
CATGAAGCTCTATATGTGGTTACAGCTTTGATACAATTGCCTACATAGCTGTCATTAATGATTTCTACATTATTTCACAGTACTTCAGCAATATATGTGAATCCTGATGGTTTTGTCGTCTTTGCTCATGGAGTTTGTGCAGTGTCGTAAAGAAAATGTGCCACTGTATTCCAAACTGCTTCAGCCTGCGTTGTCTTTGGTCTCATTCGTTGTATCTGTTTGCTGTGCAAACAGGCTTCAGATGTGTTTCTAGAAAATGGTGCACAAAATAGGTTCCTTACTGTGTATTCACTGCTGCACTGCATTGAAATATGTTACAAGCATCATGAATTGATGGTACTATGAGTGTTAGATGTCTATATCAGTAACAGTCTTCATATGTAGTAGGCTGGTGGCCCTTTGTTTTATACATCATTATGCATATTTTAATGCAGGTTTATAAATGCAATTTTGGAAGAAGGGAACAGAAATAATGGTTGCATAATAAGCAATTAAGACATAAATTTGTTGAATGTGTAATCATATTTTGGGAACAGCATCATTGTCTCATCTATACGGCTATTGTTTTAAGTATAAGATCTCTTTTAGTTCATTAACAGTAGCCATTGTCACATGTTAAGAAGGTGAGATGCAATACCTGTCATAGCAGTGAGATAACGAAGAAGAAAGTTAGTTGGTTTGTGAGTACTCACCTTGATGACTGTTGTTTATTTCAGAAGGGGGCAAAACAAGAGGTTGAAATGTCTCTGTGTATGTCAGTGAATCACTTCTTGTACATTGCATTTCAGTCATTTGATGCGGAAGCCATCCTGGACAGTCTGCAGATGGGCCTATGTATTTCAATAGGTCTTTCCGTAATTGCCATGTAATAACTGGACTTGCATCCTCTGACAGACAAGTTCTACAATGATGCACTTGGAGGGAGTTGGATAAGGTTCCAGGGGCTCTCACTCAGACTCTGACAGTCCCAGATCATTGGTGGATGCCAATGACAAAGACAAAGAAGACGAATTATCATTATCAATATGTATAATGTAACAGTATAATTCCTTTTCCCAGACACACTCAACTGATTGTGGGCTGTAAGTTTATTTTAGTGGTTTCTTGTATTTTCTGTCTAATATACATTCCATTTGAAATTTTGCTGCTGTTAGCTCTAACACATTGACTACTTTCTTGAAAAATGTGGTATTGTATCATAAAATTAAATTCTAGCCATAGCTTTATAATTTTAGCATATTTGCATATACAACTTTATGTGCATTTTCTACAATCTTTTGCTTTATGCTGCATCCTCTTAGACTATTTTTTCTACAGATTTCATCTCTTTTATTTGTGAATTCTGTTATAATCTTATTTTCTTGTTGCTTTGTCTTGCAGCCATTACAAATGCTGATAACCAGTTATGTTTCCAATCTGCATGTAGCTACCCATAGTCCATGCATATACATAAGATATTTCATGTAACTCATGTGTATTGCAGTGCTTATAATGTGTTGCTCTGCATAATGAGGAGTTCTATCTTCTACAACAGTTACCTTCATATAGTCCTGTGGGATATAATTTATTCTGTATTGTTGTACTGTTTGTGGTATGAAAAAATCGAATTCTCTTAGCATGACCTTTGGACATTTTGTGTTTTTTGTTAACACCAGGGTGAACTGAACTGATATGATTCTCTGGTGTATCAGATATTGATCTCACAATGTACTTGGGCCGCCTGTGCCGATATGACACTGTTGGTCAGAAATATGTTGTATTGTTACCAGGGCAGCTCCTGGTACCAGCTGCTGGACTGCAGTCATCCCCCAATTAATGAAAAAAAAAAAGAAATGATATTAAATTTTGAAAGTAAACCATTTTTTTAAATTAAAAAATAACTGACTTTTCAACTTGCTGTTGTAGATCTGGTGCTCAAAGATCCAAAGAAATATCAGACACACACATGCAAACACTTATACACAAAAACACATGCACAAACAGAAAAAACGGCCTCTCATGCACAAACAGAAAGAAAGGCCTCTCTCCACTCACCAGACTGTTTTTTTGCAAAAGCCTGGCATTACACTTACTACACAAACCCATGTTGCACAATAGGGTGATCACACCTTTATTACAGCTCTCTGTTTTTAAGATGTCAAAAACATCATGCAGCATGAAACTTACTGTGCTGCTGTATGAAGCAGCAAGGAGCCCTTCCTACTGGCTCAGGTTGCCTCAAGTGACTGATAGAGCCTGAGGCTGAAACTGAAAGAGTTATCATATGGCTGCAAAGGCATGTGTATCAAAGCAATATTTTTACATGCTTTTTGCCTGATACTCTCAGCATCTAGTAAAGTAAGTATTTATTTGTGTGTGTGTGTGTGTGTGTGTGTGTGTGTGTGTGTGTGTGTGCGTGCGCGCGCGCGTATGTGTGTGTATGGGGGTGGCATAGAAGCTCTCAATTGTCTGTGATCTTGCCTCATACTTTGATTTGTTCCTTGTAAATGTTTTTGCAAATTACTGTGGATTGCACTCATTAAATAATGACAGACATTTGAGTTTCAGACAAAACAGTTTTCAGAAATGTGAGGGGGAATACTGCAGTGGATTGCACACTGTATTTTGAAAATAGTGAGCTGAGAAATTAACTTCCTGTGTGGAAGTTATCTCTGTATTTATTCATTCATTTGAGCACAATCAAATATCTGGGGTATACAGCGCAGTCATGTGAATGGCTGTATTTGATATTCACATCTATATTGTGTTTGGGGGTATGTTTGGAAAATATTGATGTGTCAGCTGTAACTTATTTTGCAGAATGTCCTTGATTTTTTTGTCTCATATTTTAGTCTGTTCCTCATGATGTTTGCATTTTTTTCTGGCAAATCAGAAAGGATTATAGTCAGTAAATAATGTCAGACATTTCAGCCTCAGACTTAATAACCTGCTACGCTAATACATTTCTAAGTATATAGGGCACTAGCTCTCCTTGATTTTGGTCAGTATTTTGCCAGTAGTGAGCCAGAAGTATAAATTCCTGTGTGGCAGTTGTGTAGTTATTCATTCATTTCATTGCAATTAAACATCTGAGGTGTTCAGCCGCAGGCATACAAATGGCTCTAATTGATGATCACATTGTTTGTGCACATGTGTGTGTGTGTGTGTGTGTTTGTGTGTGTGTGTGCGTGTGTGTGTGTGTGTGTGTGTGTGTGTGTGTGTGTGTGTGTGTGTGTGTGTGTGTGTGAGTATGCGTTTTTGCATGTGCAGGGTACATAGGTGCTATTAACAATCCCTGATTTTGCAGAGTGTACATTAATTTTTGCCTCATATTTTGGCCTGTTCCTCACAAAGTTTGAGTTTTTTTTCTGGCAAACCACTGATAATGCAAGTCACTAAATGACAGACATTTGAGTTTTGACTTAATAGCTTTTTGAAAAATCATGCTAACACAAAGCTTGTTATTCTAGCAAGCTTTTAAGTATATAAAGGCAATTGCTGTCTGTAATTTTGATCCTTTGTCCACAATTTTTTTAGCTTTCTCCTTGATTCTTGAGTTAGGTTTAAAGGTGTGTGAGGGGATGCCCCTGTATCTGACAGCAGTGAACTGAGGGGGTGAATTCCTGTATGTCTGTTATTTATGTAGTTATACAGTGTTATTCATTCATTTGATCACAATTAAACATATGCACATACATCTCACTTCATTACTCAAGACCTATGGACAAAGTAAAACATTATGGGGGTAAGGGGTCTAAATCCAGGTAATTATATATATCTTATATCAGCTTAGTTAAACAGTTAACAGAACAATGGGCTTTACCTGAATATTTTCACCTTTTCACATGTATTTTACATGATATTGGCATCAAATGGTTTATGGATTTTTTTACAGACCATGTGCCAATAGGGCAATATTAGAATTAGTGTTGTGCAACAATTTTATTTATTATGAAGGGCATTATTTCAAGCAGCTGAAAGAGGTAGCCATAGGTTCTCCCTGTGCACCCCTATATTCCAACGTGGTGATTGCTTTGTAGGAACATCGTTATTTGTTCAACAGTCCCTTTTTTGATTACATAAAATCATATGTTCAGTTTTTGGTTGATTTATTCATTGCATGGACTGGCCCCAAGGAAGAGTTAGTATTGTTCATGGATTCTATTAATGGAACCACTGACTTTCTACAATTTTTTTATCAGGTCAACAATGATTGTAATGAATACCCTGATGTACTGTTAGTTAAAGATTTTAAGGAGAAATGTTTAAAATCTCAGATTTTTAGGAAGAATACTTATTCTAATAAATGTTTGCATTACAACAGTAACCATCCTTTTCATGTCAAGAAGGCTGTTATAAAAGGCTATATGGTTAGAACAGCAAGAATGGTAACTGATTTTAACAATTTCCAACAAAAATCCAAATTTATAGGTCAGATATTTCTTAATAGAAGCTACCCCATGGCTATTGTAGAATCTGTAAAATCAGAAATTACAAATAAAAGGTTGAAAGGTCAATATGTACCTATACTAATGCCATTATGAGGCAATGAGTTCCATGAAAGGGTTACCGTTTGTGGATCTAGATGTGAAGTTTCCACTGTAAATCCTTCAAGCAGTCAATCTAATGTAGGCCAATTAATGGAGGGCCATTTTGACCTCATAAAACAGCTATATCATCAGCTGTTATAGCCAGGGGAGGTGAACCTTCAAAGATTATTGATATTAAGAATTCTTCCTTCAATTGTAATTGTGTGGAAGGCAATGTATTTATTACCACCTTTTCCATTGACATTAAAGGTATATTGGATATTATAAGAAAGAATTGGGAATTGATAGTAGCTGACAAAGAAGTATATGCAAAACTGAGGCCATGCCAAAAAGTGGTTTATAGGAGAGAGAGGAAATTCAAAGACTGGTGTAACAGTCTGATATGATATAAGGATAAATATGCATGTAATATGGCAAAATGTGGGATGTGTAGCCACTGTAATTTTATCCTTGAATGTAATTATATTATTTTAGGTGGGAAGCAGGTTGCAATTTCAGGTCATTACTCTTGTTATACTAAGGGTAGTGGTTTATGCCGTGAGGTGTACTAAATGTCCAGCTTTCTATGTCGGGAAATGGAGCATAAACTGAAGCAGTGCATTTATGAACATAATTAGGAGCTCCAAAGATCAAGGACCATCAATGCTCTTTTTTAGCATATAAATGAATTTGTTAACCATGAATTCAGGTTTGTTGTTCTAGAACAGCTTAAAGTGAACCCTAGAGGAGGCCCTTGGAATATTCTGTTAGAGCAATGTAAACTTTGGTGGCGAATCTATCTTAATGCATAAGTTTACCCTGGTCTTAATGAGATAATTTCTATTACCAATATTTTAAAAATGAAGGTTTATAATATATAATTATGTATTAATTGGTAGTAGAAAGGGCCTAGGTTTGAATTATTATTTTATTTCAAAAATAATAATTTTATGGATAATAGGGTTGAAAATGAAGATGCAGGTTTGGGTGATGTTTCAGTTTGTATAGAATGGTAATATGTTTTTTTTAATTTTTAACATTGTTTTAAATGTAATGTGTCACTTGGTACAATTGTATTTATAGAATCATATGACTTGTGTTAATATATTTGGAGAAGGCAGGTAACACTAGACGAAAGCGCTTACTTGTACTATCAATAAAGGAGTTACGTTCAGGCTGCTTCTGTTATTAATTAGTTAGTTTTAGTTCGTTTATTCCTGGTGGTGTCTTTACCTGAATATGCATTACCTGAACAATAAGAATTATAAATCATTAATGCCTGACATTACTAACTGTAATGCTCAGTGATTTATCAGAAAATCAAAAACGTACGTGTGACAGAGCAAAAATATGAAGCAAAATCCGAGATATTTTTTAACTCACTCATGCCAATGGAGCTCAGGAAGTTTGCACTGTAACTTCCAATGGGCAGAGCCTAATCCTTTTGACAGAATCAAATTATGTCTTCACATTTCAAACACATGTTCATATCTCTGGGATTATAGGGGCTACTGAAGAACTGTAAATGTCAGACTCTTCAGCATAAACTCTTTTTATATTGGTAGTATTGTTTAGGTTCTAGGTCTTAAACCAAATTTTGTAAGTCACAGTAAACACAGTAACTATTACATTTGTAATATGTTGCAAACAACTCACAATATCTCAGCCAGAACTTAAGTTACACACATACTGTCAATAGCATTTTATTCATCTGGCTGAGAGCTTTCATATGAGGCTAAGGAGTTCTATCTGTGTTACTTGGTTGTTGAGATATTTAGACAAATGTGAAAATTATATCTATATCAATTAATATCATAAACAACAGTTAATATCTATATACCTGCACTAGACACATGGCAAATATTAATGCAGCTGAGTTTGCTATTGTGGAAGCTTTAAGATGGCATCTTTTAAAACCTTGTACATAGCATGGTTTTAAAATTATTGATGCAAATATGAACAAGCAATATTTGACACCTAGAGGTGTCAGTAGGTATTAACTGCAGATGCACCTGGAAGCGTCACTTGGATGTAATGAGTTAAGATTGTGGACAGTTGAAATGCATGTATTTGAGATGGAAGAGTAAAATCACGCAAGTAGCTGTAATTGATGGTCACTTCTGTGTGCATGTGTGTGGCAAGGTGGGGGAAGTTTGTAATAAATTATAAGGGCCACTTGTTATTATCTTTATTTTATAATAACCTGGTATCTGAGGTATATACAATCAATAAATTTGTCTTTAACTGATATATGCAATTGAGTGTGGGAGAGGTACCTACCTAAAAGTAGTAAGCTGTCCATATTTTTTTACCTTGCACCACTTCCATACATCAACATTGGACTCAGCAACTGTGGTGGTCTGAGCAGGATGTGTGTGATGGCAACTAGTCTTTGGCACTGTGGTGCAGTGAATACGGTTGTCATGCAGCAGTGCTTAGTTCTCTGATTGAATTTTTGGCTTGGCTCCTTCTGTGTGGAGTATGCATGGACTCCCTGTCACTGCTGTTTTTTTTTATCCAGATGCTATGATTTCTTGTCCTAGATACTCAGCTATATAATGTATGCCACATGTAGCCATTTGTGGTTTTACTTTCATCCTAGTCTAATACGACAAGGGTACCCAGATGGTAACTATCTATTTTGGAGAGTTAGAAAGGCATACACTATTCCCAGATAGGATTATATATCGTTCCAAGCATTTGTTTTCTCCATTTATTGAGGAACTATTATTTTGTTAGCTTTGAACATTAAGCTTTAAACACATTTTTTTTCCTTGAAAGAAAAAATAAAACTGAATTTCTTTCCTTACTCATGATTTTTGATCAGACCACCAATGGATCAAAACATGGTATAAACATTCTTAAGATATACCTCAGAGAATCTTGGACCCTTTGGCCTCTGGGTGCTTAGCAGCCACTAGATCCTAGGCTTAATTTAGTTAGTTTCTCCAAACTTATTACAATGGAGTCTTGGAGAGTTAGAAAGTGTTAAAAGAATTTGGGGCTAAAAAGCAAGCCAAAGTCTGGAAAAACAGGAAAAAAGTAATCCATCTAGATGTCATATGGCCAGAATGAGAGGAAGACATGGAAGGGATACGTGAGAGGTGCAGTGGGGACCAGTGTTCAACAGGGGTCTGATGGAGTCCTTTGTCTGTGATTCCATTTCAGCTAAAGCTGGCCTTGTGGATTACAGTCAGACATCTGACACACACACACACACACACACACACATATATATATATATATATATATATATATATATAGTCAAAAAGTGCTTATAATGAGTTGGTGGATATCAAGGCAGTCTACAGCTGAAAGTGAATGACCCCATTTATTGTTTAATTACAGGTAATGAGCATGTGGTGTGATTAGCATTTTATCTATCTGTTTAGCATTTTATCTGCTGTTTTTGAATTTTAGTGTTTCCTTTTGCCTTTGTCCATTATCATGCATTCTTCTTGTATGCTTTGTTGTTGCATGTACTGTTTTTGCTAGCATACTTGTCATAACCTTATTGTGGTATATATTCTTTGCTGCTGTCCAGATTAAACATTTGCCTAATGCACAATTCATCCATATATTGTTTTGCTAATAGAGCTAAAGAAAATGAAAATAAAATATTACAAGGATGAATTATAGGTCTAGCTGGCTTGGCCCATGTGTGAGAATATAAAGACACAGTATACCAAGGAAAATATTGTAGAATAATTTTAGTGCACCTTACATTATATTAGTTACCATACTGAGCACTACTGATTTCATATTTGCCATGTGTTTTCCTTACTAAAATGTTGGCTTTCTTGTTTAGTCTGGTATGGCATTAGTTTACACAATGCTAGTCTATAATGTTGTAATGTGGTATACCTGTGTATTTCCTTGACTTACACTATTACATGCATAAGGCACTAGACACTGATTTGTGTAGTTCTGCACAATCCACTTTGTGCAGTGTTTGATGCATGTTTTTCATGCTTTTTTTGTTTGAATCTGTGTGCCCTACAGCTTTTGCAGTAGTATTACACTATTTATTTTTATTGAAGGGACATGGATGCTCTTTTATTTTGTGCTGGAAATAAAAGGGAGAGGGGCAACAAATACCCCTACTTTGTTATAGTGAAGTGTCAGAAAGCTACTATAGTCAAACCAATCTCTGTAAATACTTCATATATTTTCAACAGTTTTGCTCTTTATTTGTGTAGTATTTGCATATACTCATTTATCGTATTAAGTGTCTGTAACTCACAAATATACTACGACTGCCTATTGGCTATGGTCATGGCTGAAAAGCGTCTGTGGACTAGTTCACTTATTTAGTTATCAAATAATTAAATAAATAAAATGCATATCCATATCCATATATACATTCATATCTGCATACATACATGCATACATTCATACATAAATGAAGACATAAAGCTCTTAAGAGTAGGTTAGGATGAAAGCAACACTGCAAAATAGAATAAATGAAAATATATAAAGGTAGGGGCAGATGAAAGGAATGTAGTCCAGGCGTGATAGAGATGAGGTTCCCATGGTGTCAGGTAGAGGTTTGGCTCTGGGAACTTTCAGATAGAAGTAGATGATATTGGATTTTTAGAAAAGAGCTGACGCTTTAGGGAAGTATTTGGGAATAGGAGATGGTACTGAGCAGCCTAGCTATGGGGAGAAAGTAAAGAGGACAACTTGCAAGAAATGAGCAATAGGGAAAAAAGGGAACAGGATGGGCTGGACAAAAGTACAAAGGAGACAAGCAGACAACAGGAAGACATGATTGTGGTGTTGAGAGATGGCAATGGGGAAACAGATTGAGATGTAGCTATACAGGAGTTAACACTACATGGAGGACAGGAGGACACTGGGCATGGAGTGGCAGTTAGCCATGTGGGAGAGACAGAAAGTGAAGGTCTGGACACTGGTGTCCGCTATGGATATACTGGAGAGACAGGATCAGCACGAGGAGGTATGGAAGAGGGAAGGCTAAAAGAAGGTAGAGGAGAGTACCAAGGAGAATAATACTAGGAGAGAAGTAAGAAGCCAGCATTGAAAAACAGTACATTTTCTTGTAAAAAAGTACAGGGGGACATAAAAGTGATCAAGCAGATTACAATGAGGGAAACAACTAACATAAACAGTGAGAGGGACTCGAGCTGGTAGATTCATCAGGGAAAGATTGCAATCAAGGGGTTTAATGATATGCACAAGCAGTGAAGGAGATAAAACCCATAGAGGTGACAAAGAGAAGCCATTTATTGATTGGGTTCTCAAGTAGCAAGTGGACTAATAGTCCTGACAAGGGGGATTGGAAATGCCTGCATACAGTGAAATGGGTCTCATGGATTTGACTTACTAAGACATGAAAGGAGGTGGATGACATAGTCCCCAAGGGTGGGTGGGTGTGTGATATAGGGTAGAATCAAGTGGAATAAATATATCAGATATTTGAAATGGTAGCAAGAAAGGATAAGGAGAAGGTAGAGAAATGTCATGATCCTGGATTAACAGTAGGAAAGTATTAACTGAGCTACCAGCCACTACTAGAGTTGGCAGAAGACTTAGAGCATAATGACTAACTGTGGCAGTGAAAACAGAGGAAGAGCTTTAGACTGGCAGGAGGATGGAAAAGACCTAATAAGGAGAAACCAGTTGTGTGTCAAAGCCTGATTCCATCTTACCCCAGAAGGGAAAGTGGTGCATGGCAGAAAACAAACAAGGGTGACTTTGAGCATGACAGTGTAGGATTACTACAAAATTCAAGAAAGCTGGTAAGAAGAAGGTGAGCAATAAGAAACAATGTATTAGTAAATGGCAGACATTACTGATATCACAGAAACTTGGTATGTGATAGAGGAGGTGGGATTTAGTAGTGTCAAGCATGATGAGGAAGGAAGGTGGTAGTACATTGCATAAAGGGTGGAATCAAATGCAAGGTTTGAAATGAGAAGAAACGCTAATCTGTGAAGGAGTTAAAGAATGTAAGCATAGTCAAAACCTAGGATAATATAAGGCAGAGGAAATTATACTGGTAAAATGATACTGTGTACCACATCAAGTGATGAGGGTGAGAGACTACGAAAGAATAAAGGAACAAGGAGGGAGGAAGATTATACTACTGAAGGAATTTGAAACAGAAGGAAAATACTGCAATCCCAATGTTCTAGGAAGGAAGCACATCAGATCTGACTAAGGTATCGGGCCATGTGTGGGTGAACAAGCTGATGTAGAACAATACCAAAAAGAAAAGGATTATGAATGTGGTCTTAGTAATGGCGGCAGAGGTCCATGATATCCAACTGAAGATGCAGTTAGCCAGTGTGGGTTATGCAACTGTCTGGCTGGAGTGGAAAGAAGGCTAGGAATATATTTACGAAGATGTTGATATGGGAATCTACTGGAGTGTTTTGTGACAAGCCAGAGAAAGAAGCCAAAATGAAGTTAAACGTCTGAGATCAAATTGTCATAGTAAATTGGCTATGGGAATGGGTCAGAGATGATGTACAGAGTACTATGGTCAATGCTATGAAGTAGAATCAAAAAGAACAAATAAGTTCATTGGTTCACAGGTATTTACTAGACTAATCACCACAAGGGTCTTTTTTAGCCTAACCATGTATCCCAAATCTTTGACAAGTTCTGGTACCCTTGATAATTGTAAGCAGGGGCTTGGAAGATGAAACATTTACAAGCAGGAGCCTGGGAGAAGAACCATTTACAGGTTGTCTTTGTCCATTAGAGACATAGGTACCAAACCAGGGGTGAATTTCCTGTACCCCATCCAACTGTCCAAGTTACACTTGAATTGGGTTAAGGAGGAACTCTGCTTTACATTGATGAGTCTGTTTCAGATGGGTCCATATTAGTTCACCTGAAGACATCTCTATAAAACACCTCTCCATCAACACAAAACCATTGAAATTCACTTCCACAAATTGTGGAATTTTTTCCAATGGTGTGGAAGTTGCTGACCACTCCACAACTTTGCCCTTTTCTCTAGTGCAATCTTAGGGTTGGTATATATAGTTGGGGGTGGGGTGGCACAGCCCCCCCAGATTGGGTGGTTTGTGAGGCAAAGCCCCCCACTTGTGTTGGTTTGATTTAGTGTGTTGTGTGTTCATTGTGCTATGGGAAAATTGTTTCATTGCCCTAGGAAAAATTCCATGATTTGTGGAAGTGAATTTCAATGGTTTCATGTAGATTGAGAGGTGTTCAATGGAGATGTCTTTTGACAAACTAATATAGACCCGTCCCAGAGATGGGCAGGTTCTGATATACATACCTGTCTCTCTAGCAGATCCTATTTATATCACAGGCAAGATTTAAGTCTTTAGAATGGGTAATACTGGTGCTGTTTGTTTTCTGGATATGCAAGAAGTCCATCAGATTGGGGTCCGGCAATGCTCTGTATGCCAGGCATCGATCTAATCTCAACAGCCTGTAGGAAATAGAATACAGTGATACAGCCTTGAGGCATTCTGCACAGGACATTTTACTTACATCCTGCATTGTTTTAGTGAGGAACCTCTGTGAACATTCCAATTGTTGGATATGCCTAGTTAGGTACATACCAAAGGGGGCATTATACTAAATGACAGGCCTGGTGAATGTTGAATACATTGGAACAATGACTTTCATGGACCTAGATGCTATACCTTCATTTATAAAAAAAGAAGCAGTCCAAGGACCAATCCCTGAGGGACTCTGCATGTGACTGGTCTCTTTGTGGAGGTGGATTCCCCAATTCTATCTTCCTGGGTCCTGTTTGTGAGCCAGCTAGCTATCCAGCAGGTGACATATTAATTTATAACTACCCTCTTGAATTTTTCAACAATACCCAAGTGGAGTATTGCATCAAATGCCTTGGCTAGGTCAAGGTAGGCAGTGTGAACCATTTTGCCCTCACACATTGCTTTGGTAACCATTTCAAAGAAGTCCTCCAGGTTGACTTGCATGACCTTGCCTTGATGAAACCAAATTAGGTGGGGCCCAGCATCTATAGGTTTACCATATCATTATTGATAATTTCCAAGGTAATTCTTTCCATGGCTTTGCATATAAGACTAGTGAGACTTGTGTTTCTGTAGTTTCCAAGGCCTGTAGATGTTCCATCTTTGTGCAGAGGGATGACTGTTGCTCTTCTCCATTCATGAGGCACAACGCCTGTTTGGAGGTTACAGTTCAATAGCAATTCCAGATGGCCTGATAGGTCATGTTTCATGCTATTTAGAAGGGATTCTGGGATATTGTTTGGGCCCATTGATGCAGTGTTCTTGGCCTTAGAGTGAGCATTAAGGACCTGTTACCTAATGATAGCAGGGGGAGTCATAGTTGATGGTATTTCTTGAGGGAAGGTTGAGGGAGTGAAAGGGGTAAAGTTGGATCTGAAGTTGTTGGTCAGTAGGTTTTGCTTTATCTTCTGACTCAGTATAGGTGACTCCTTTTACAATGAGCTCTGCACACAATTGTGTATTTCATTTGAGGTTGCAGACATAGGTAAAGAATACCTTGTGGGTGTGCTTGACCTGTGAGGCCAAATTTACCTCAAATTTGGCCTTTGTAGACTTTACCTGTCCACTGAGTTGCTTGATTAGTTCGATGAGAGTGCTTTTATCCTGCTGAGTGCTGTGCCTCCTAATGTTTGCCATCATTTTCTTCCTTCTATTATGCAGCCTATTGACTTTGTGTTTCCACCAGGGTGGCTTGTTTTTGAGTTTAGTTCTGTACTTCTTCCTTGCAGGTACAGCTACCTCTATGCAGCTATTAACATGCTTCTATAGGGTTACTGTGAACAGTTCTGCATAGACAGCAGTGTCCTCAGGGTTTATGAAGGTTTGAAATTTTACCAGATTATCACTTAATAGCAGAAAGGTAGCCATAGAATAGTTCCTGGATATTCCAGGGTTAGTTGGGGTCCATGTTTTATTTTTACTTCAAAGGAGACCATTTTGTGGTCTGGCCTTACCAGGGAAGACATTATCCTAGGGGGTGTGCAACACTCTCCGATATTATTGAGGACCAGATCCAGTATGATTGCACTTCTGGTTGGTGTATTGACAATCTGGTCCACGGAGTTTGTGTTTACAAAATCTAGGAATCTATGTGTATGTACATTTGGTGTCATTTAGGATTCCCAGTTAATAGTTGTGTAATTAAAGTCATCCATGATTTTGCTATTGGATGGGATGGTGAGTGTTTCCGAAGTTTAAATACATGGAATGGGTTTCCTGGAAGATGGAGAGGGACTTATAGCTTGGAAGGAAGTGGTATTGGATTTTGCCTATGGTGATTTGAACATTAAGTAGCTCAAGTGCATTGTCCTGTTTGACCAGCCTTGAGGTATATTTTTTATGTAAATTAAGACACCTCCACCTTTAATCCCTATCTGTGTAGTAGCTGGTCTAGATATGTAGAAGGCATTATAATCTTGCACTGTCGGTCTTCTCTCTGCAGCTTTAAACCATGTTTCAGTCTCTGCACAGACATTAACATGCTCTAGGGTAAAGAAAGCTTCTAGAGAGTAGAGTTATTTTGTTTAGACACCTAGCACTGAGGAGTAATACCCTTAGATTTTCTTGATTTTGATTTCTTATGTCAGAAGTACTTTCAGTTTGGCATTGCCTAAAAAATGGCACTATGGAGAAGACAATGTTTTAACTAATATTCAAAAGCATAGATGGGAGAGGTGCAGACCATCCCTGGTGGAGCAGCATGGTCTGTTGACCATCTCCTTCCATGCTGACAAATGCTGCACTCCTTCTGAATGACTCCAGAAACTACGCCAATTATTAAAGTCAGTCATCTTTGTTCATATTGTGGCATCATCCTTGGAAATATTGGTACTCCATAAGATTGTACTGATGACTATAGAATACACTGTTGTACTCTTCTGAATAGGCAAACACACACCTCATGACTGTATTGAGATTAGAACCCCTACCTAAGTACACTGACCAGAGAACTCAGTACTTAACGCAAGCACACAAGGAGTGCAGTGTGGTTACATAGGACTGTGAAGCTAGATATAATGTGAAAACTAGGACATACAAGAGGTGGGATATAGTGGCAGGGAAGTAGATGATATATAGTCCAATGAGACCAAAATCAGGACATCACTGTATTCAGGGCAGCAAAAATCAAGGATATTAAGGAGTTGCCAGAACAGGTTTTGAAGTAGAAGAAGATGTTTTAAAGAAGTTACTAATCTAGGCTTCATACCCTACCCCTCTGGTGACCTTACACGTTCTGATTTACACAGAGAATTATGTAGCATTTGCCTTTATCTCAGACTGTACTCCCAGGGAGCCTAGTCCCCCTGAATTCATCCCACACTTCTACTTCTCTCAAATCTCCACTAAGCAAATTGTGCTTAAACTTGAAAAAGTCCTAGTAGTATTTTCAGCAGGACTTGACAATATTTGCCCTTGATTTATTTATCGCTGCATAAACTACACTACCATCCCACTAAAATAAATTTATAACATTTGCATCACTACCAACACTATGCCTGCTATTTGGAAATCCTCCTTCATTAGACACATACGTAAAGAAACTAAGCCTACTTTCTGCAATCATTTTCAGCCCATATCCATCCTACTTACCCTGATCAAAGTTTTAGAAGAAATCATCTGTAATCAACTTACATCTTAACTAAAACATATCACTTGGGATCCAGGAAGCAGCATGGCTTTTGGAATGGGAGAAGCACTCTGACAGCACTTTTTGAATATAATGACATTTTACCTAATAACTCGCACCTGTGCTATGGTGGGTAACTCAGTCCTGCTTCTCCATCTTCAAAATGTAGGCATCAGCCCTGAACCAACCGAGTGGCTCAAAAATTTCCTGTCTGATAGATCCTTAAGGATAAAGATAGAGTGTAATCAGCTAGAGCTTGCCTGCACACACTCAGAAGTTTCAAAATGCTCTAACCATGCCCCTACTCTGTTTTCCGTCTTGATTAATAACCTTCCTCTAGACCTTTACTAAATTCCAGTGTTTCCATATGCTGTTAATATAGTTATCTATAGATGTGATCCTTCATTGCTCATAAAGCTTTTGAAACATTACTTCAAAAAGACGTATACCTTCTGCACAACTTACTCAGACCCAAAAAATTTTTCTTAACCCTACAAAATCCAAGACATGCTGTTTAGCGTGCAGACAAAAAATGCTAACCAAATTCCCCAACCTTTTAACATTACAGATTGCAATAACTGCTCCATCAAAACCATTACATCCTTTAATTATCTTGGCACATGACTTGACCAATACCTTACCTTCCAAGAAAAGCTAAGTACCAAGATAAATGCTTCCTTTTCTGGGCCAATGAAATCTCTCAGTTTCTCCCTTCCCCTGCCAGAACAGCTACAGGCAAGGACATCTTTTTCACACAACCTGAGTATGGCCTTCTCTTGTTTGTCTCCTCTTCTGTCAAAAACTCCACTATCTTTTAACTCCTTTTTAATGATATCTACCGCTTCATTTCAGACTCTCCTGGAATGAACATCATTATTTCACTCTGTCTAAGGTTAAGTGGCTCCAAATACAAGCAAGAGACAATCTTCTTCTTGATTCCTTTTTCCCCCAAAATACTTCAAGATGACACCTCCTCCCCTCTAACCTCAAAACTATTTTAAGTTATTCCATCTTGTAACTTCAAGAGCCAAGATAGAGTTGGCCCATCTCTACCAACGTCTGCATCCAACTTATATTCTAGACATCATAGCTTGTTATTCCTCACTCTCAGGCTATGGCAGTCACTTCCCTTGTACCTACAAAAACTTACTGGCTACTCAGTTTTTAAATCTCAATTCAAGAACTACCCAAGATATTATTAATGCAACTGCATTTCTAAAAGGCATGTCACATAACAGAGCTCCCTCCAAACAGGAAGACCCTAATACTAGAGTATCTCTCACCCTTTTTCTACTGAATCACATAATCAATACTGTTTTCATCTAGTCTTTAGATAGCACCAAGCTGTTCTTACATAACTTTACTGAATCAACCCTGCTCATTGCAATCAAGTGCTTAGTGAATCAAATACGATCAAATGTGCATTCTCATTCTCTGAACTATCAGTCCTGCTCTAAGTACATCTTTCCATCCAAGCTTCCTCTTTAACTTCCTCTCTTTCTCCTTTTAACCATTCTCCTCAATGTGTGTATCTTATGATTAATTGCTGTACTATATTGTATGCGTTCTTTTGAATTCTTGTTACCTTTGAATATTCTCTGATTATTTGAGTACTTTGCATATAATAACCTCTTTGTATATGTGTGCTTCTCTGTTATGGTGCATGTAAACCAGGCTAACCCTGCAATTGGTCATTTATGATTAGAGATTTATCCTGGCAAGCAAATACAGTTAATAATTATTATTGTTATTATTATTATTATTATTATTATTATTATTATTATTATTATTATATGCATACATAAGAGAGGAAATGAGATGGAAATTTAGACCTGCTCATGTTGATAAAAATGCAGGAAAAGGCGGGGAGGTGTAATGCTTGAAGCAAGATAGGGCAGAGTATAGTGAACAGTAGACAAAAAACAAGGTAGAATGGGATCAAAGCAGAGAGCAAACTGGCTACCATAAGCAATGATAAGGAATAGGAACCAAATGGCCACTTCCTAGCATCCTCAGAAATCTGGTCAGTGTAGAAGTGCATAAGTGCTGACAGATAGCAGGAGTGTTACCACCATGCAGTCAAGAACCAGTAAAAGTCTGAATAACTATTGGCCAATTAATCTAACAATAACAGCAATTAAAGTAATTTAGTGACTTCTAAAGGAAAGGTTAGCTGTTTTTCTACAAAACAGTCTTGAAAACAAGGGTTATAATGGGTTGCAAAAATGGGGTATCACCTGCAGAAACTGGGAAATCATTATTTCTCTCTACAAATAATTACTGACAGTCCATCTTGAGTAGTGTAAGAGATGTGAGTATAAGAGATGTGATGTAAACAGGATTAACTCTATTTAGAAAAGGGCCCTTAAGATGGTACATGGGTCATCAAGGTAGTTCATGTCCTGCACCACAAATCTTATGAAGAAAGTGTACCAGAATCCTTAGGAAGAAATGTTAAAGGAACTTAATGTAGGCACACCTGAAAAATAAAGAATAAAGGATATCAAACTATCAAACTGAATGATTCAAGTTCAGAGGGACAGTATCATTTGCAAAAAGAATTAGATGCATAAGACATAATATAATTTTCAAATGGTGATAGAGGACAACTTATATGAAATGTGCATAAGTGTTTCTTTTCAATGAGAAGCTTGAAAATGCATGAAACAACCCCGTTCCCAAACAAAGGGTAATGAGATTACATCCAATGGGAGAATTTAAGGTGCTGTGGGCACATATGATGTTGTTTTGGAGACAGAGTAAATGAACACAATTTAAATTACAATGGTAGCTTCCTTATGGGCTGGTTAACAGCAAAATATAATAAACCCACCTATACCTTTTATATTGTAGCATTTTCATTTGCAGGTTTGAAAGACAGATCTAGGGATTCAAAAAACGTCAAGTTGGTGATCATGGCCAAGTCAAGCCTTTTTACCATGCATGCATGCATGATGAACCAATAAGCTCAATAGGAATTCATATGGCCACATATATGTGAATGACACACTGCATTTTGTCAAATCGGCAGTAGGGACCCATATGAAGGTTGCTTTGGACCTACTCATGGCAGCAAATGGATGAGCAGCTGAAGGAAACACTGAATAAGCATGAACCTCTAGGATGGTCAGTGCAAAAGCACACACAGCTGTTATTGCTTGTGTGCACACTGGGTTACATAAATGCAGGTAAATGTAATGTGGAAAGAAAATAGGTGAAGTCTGCCAAAGTCAAGAGGGTAAAGAAGGTAGTAGGGCCATAGAAAGATACATATAAGGGACACAAAGGCTGCAAAGCAAGAGTGTAACAAATCCAAGGATAGAGAAGAAAATGGGGAAGGGGTATGTAGCTAGCTCTCCTGGAACGTGGTGCTATCCACATATTTGGCACCTAATCAACTTTAATTTGAGGAGCAAAAAAAGGTATATGCCTAATCTAGTACTACTAACTGTAGCAAACCAGGTAAATGCATTCTTTTCCATCCACACTTTTTCCCCTGAGGAGTAAAGAAAAAAAGCTCTGTTTCTCCATCTTGGACTCCTAGTGTAAGGAACAAGCCAGGTCTGTTTGCAAAGAAAACAAGAGGTTGCTCTTAAACTGTAGCAAATTAAATGAAAATGCCAGACAACTTGTATTCAAAACAATTCTTGCATGTCCAATCTGCCACACAGTGATGGGCATTGTTGTGCATGTCATTTGCATGACATTTGTGACAGGTAAAACCCTGAAAAATATAATTATCATATTGTTATGGTTCCAATGGCAGTTTAAGGATTGAAACATGGCAGTCATCCATCCCTCTGTATGCTGTTGAGGGGTGCCAATCATATGATTAATCACATGAAACACTCACACAAAAAGCATTAACCCAAAAAGGTTGATCCACAAAGCAATGAAAACAAAACAAACAAATTATCCCTCCAATAATTACATATACCAATTCTAAGATCAAAATACAAGGGGAAAGGGCAAAACCCCCATTCCCCCACTCTACCATGATCCTACGCAACTGCAATATACCTGTTTGATTAACTTATGGATCGGCCATTTCTGCAAGATAGTTTGAGTGTCAGTGTTCAGTGCGATTATCATATGAATGGAACCCACTGTTAAGACTACATGCTCTATAGCAACTCCAGCTGCAGATGATTCTGTATGATATGACAATATGCTCACACCTAAAATATTAAGCTGATCATGAATGCACATTGGTGCACATGGAGATCAGGCATGTGGACAGCATTGTGTAGAAATCCACACAGTTTCACCAGGTGTGCTCATTTATGCACAATGAGCAATTCAGAAACAATAATGATATGGGGCCTAATTGGCATAATCATTGCCCCCAGATGTATGAATCTACACAACTGTAGGCAGAGAACCTCATTGCAATAAGGGAAAAGCTTTAGAGTACAGACATATAGCAAGAGAGGTGGTTTAGCTAGTGCATTTCCTGGTACACATAACTTGCTTCCTCACCTGTACAAAAGATGATAACTGTGCTTTGCCCTTTGCACATTATTTGTCGGTTTGCCTACAGTGATACTATACATTTATATATATATATATATATATATATATATATATATATATATATATATATATGGGAAAAAAAATATATATATACATACACACACACACACACACACATATATATATATATATATATATATATATATATATATATATATATGTTTATTGCCATTGTTCAATTTGGTCACCCTCTGTATTTTCTACGCACTTGATCAGATGTGTGAAATCAACATTTCTCAGGGTGGGAGAATATGCCCTTTTATTGGGAATTGTGCGATTTTGGAATTAGTATGTGCAATTAGTAGGGGGATGTGGGAGGCATAGCCCCCACAAGGGAGGTGCAGAGAGGATTCTCTTTCTGCAAAAAGCATGTTTCCTTTTTTATTAGCAAGGTCCGGGGTTTATCCTTGGAGAATAGAACTCCTTTGATATTAACTTTGTTGATGAAAATGCATTGGTGATTATGTTCTTCGACCAAACACACTAGCTCCATATATATGGATCTACCTCAGTAGATCAGCATACCATAACACTGAAACTCATAAAGATGAGACAAAAACATTGCAAATACACATCTACGAATTTTATCAAAGCTGAAGGTTTGAAACAACGAATCAAGTATGCACATGTCTTGAAGTTACCAGAGGATGTAAGTGGACATCACACTAAACTCAAAAAGACATCTTCTTCAGTGTAACATAATATGTAAGAGAAAAATGTCTCATGTTTACAGATTGTGAATAGAGATTCAGTACAGTGATGATTGGGAAATTAACTGTTTTCCCCACTGTAGTGCGATCTCAGAGTTGGTATATATAATTTATAGAGGGTGTGGGGGCACAGCCACCACATGGGGTTTGCAGATGGGCTTGCCCCCCTGCAAAAACATTGGAAAAGTTGATTTTTTTTTATGTGTATTTTTTTTTTTTTTTCAAAAATAATTTTTTTATTTTGTAATAAACCATGCATACTTATGAAGGTAGACGCATGGGAAATACACAAATGTTACACAGAAAGTAGTTTGTAACAACAATAGTACAAAGGACATGTTTAAAATGAACATAGAATAAGTACAATATCTTGCAGTATGCATAGTACACAAACTAGAAGCCCAAACCAAACTAAACAATATTTACAAAGCTACCAATACTGAACCAGGGTGGAAGAAACAGTGCCATTACTTGTACAATTGGGGAATAACAGCCCTACTTATGACTTGTCTTAGATGCAGATGTTAACCATAGCTTAGTCACATAGAATTACTTCGAACAGGCTTTTCCAAAGTTTACTGAAGTAAGCTCTCTTCATAGGTCCATTTATGATGAATTTCTGGGCAGAGATCTATTTAATGGCCATATTTTATCCAACCAGTTGTGGGTGATGTAAAGTTTTGTTAGGATATGAGTATGAAACTTAGGCAGGCCATGAGGGGAATATTTAGAATAGCGTTTCCCATGAAAGGGTGGAGCTATAGTACCCCATTTTTTAGACTTTGAGAGAACACCAAAGTTTATGGGAGTTATTGCAATGCCACATAATGCCTGAACAGCATGTACATAACGGAGAGCTATTAGAGTTAAGTTTGTTAATTCTTGCAGGAGTAAGGTATGCGTTGTTATTCAGCATCATTTGGGTGTATAAGAATTTCTTGAAGGGAGATAGTTCAATGCTAGTTTTATGGCTAGTAATTTTGATCCTCTGTAATAGGGGGATTTTGATTGTCCCAGTATTTGGAAAAAAGGCAATTTCCTTTGTGAAGTAATGGGTGTAATAATTTATATGATGAAGAAATTGTTTTATTATTACTAGAAATTGTATTAATAATTAGGTTTAGTTTGTCCATTAGCTGTATATCGGGAACTGTAATATTGATTTGTGAAGGAATAAGTTCCTGAGTGGATAATTGAATACTTTTTATTAACCTTGAGGGCTAATCGTAATTCGGCAAGAGACAGAGCTTTATGTTTAAGAATATCCCATACTTTAAGGTCTTTGATGAGAGGGAAATCAGCAAGATCTATCACTTATGTGTATTAATATATGGATTTGTTTCTGTGTTTCTTACAATATCCATTCAAATCCTCCTCTGACTTCCATACATGCTCTTTAGTTGATTCATTGTTTAAAACATTTGGCTTTGTTAACATTCATAGATGTGAATTTGTGATGTTTTTGTCTCATCTTTATGAGATTTGGTGTTATGGTATTTCGATCTACTGAAGTCGATCCATATACACACTCACACACACACACACACACACACACACACACACACACACACACACACACACACACATATATATATATATATATATATATATATATATATATATATATATATATATATATATATATATATTGGTCTACTTCTAAATTTCAAACTTTCAGAATGTTGACTTTCTTATGGTCTTGACCATAAGATCTACGTTTTGAAACTTCGAACCATTTAAATTGAGATCACTATACAATGCAGACTGGTATATTTACAGTTTTCCTCTCTGTAGTGCGATCTTGGAGTTGGTATATTTAATTAGCATGGGATGGGGGGGTGCAGGAGGGCTTGCCCCTGCAAAAATGTAAAAAAAAATGTATTTGTTTTTATTTTGTTATTTAAATTTCAAAGTTTCAAAACATTGATCTTATGGTCTTGATCATAAGAAAGTCAACATTTTGAAAGTTCAAAATTTAGAGGCAGACTCTTATATAAGTATAAATCTATATCTATAGATCTTTAGATATCTACCTATCTATAGATACGCACACACACATATATATATATATATATATATATATATATATATATATATATATATATATATATGGGTCCCATTCAGAAGACCGAAACGCCGATTGCCCGACGCGGAAATCACCGACACCAGATGACCGACAGGTACGTATACCGACAGGGTGATTCGCCGACAGTGGAAAGACCGACAAGGGTAACCTGCGATCGCGACCCGGTAAGTGTGCGATAGTGACGGAGGTAGGAGTGGTCAGGTAAGTGAGTTAGGGTTAGGGTGCAGGGTGCAGGTAGGTGAAGTGTGCGATAGTGTCGGAGCTTGGGCTAGGAGTGGGTAAGTGAGTTAGGGTTAGGGTGCAGGTAGGTGAAGTGTGCGATAGTGTCGGAGCTTGGGCTAGGGGTGGGTAAGTGAGTTAGGGTTAGGGTGCAGGTAGGTGAAGTGTGCGATAGTGTCGGAGCTTGGGCTAGGGGTGGGTAAGTGAGTTAGGGTTAGGGTGCAGGTAGGTGAAGTGTGCGATAGTGTCGGACCTTAGGGTTAGGGTTTGGGTCAGGGCTAGTGTGTATGGTATGTAGTGTCGCGTGTTGTTTACGTTCCGTGTGTCGGTGATTTGGTGTTCGGTGTTTTGCGTTGTCGGGTTTGTGTCGGGTTTGTGTGTTTTCGGTTATTTGCCGTCGGTGAGTTTTGTGTCGGGGAATCGGCGTGTCGGTGTTTAGAAGTAGACCCATATATATATATATATATATATATATATATATATATGTATACATGCATGCTATTTTGGCATTTTATATATATATATATATATATATATATATATATATATTTGTTGTATCTTTCGGCTTTTCCCGGTTAGGGGTCGCCACAGCTGAACTCTGTTCCGCTAATGATTGGCAGTAGATTTTTACGTGCCAAGTTGCCAGCCCTTATGCACAACCTTCAATGAAGGTACACCCATTCATGCATGTCTCCATACAGAAGATGCTCTAGCTGAGAATCGAACAGGACAACGTCTTACTGTGAGGCGACAACGCTACCGCAGCACCACCACCGCAGTCCTATATATATATATATATATATATATATATATATATATATATATATATATATATATATATATATATATATATATATATATATATATATATATATATATATATATATATATATATATTAACTAAGAAAAGAACTGCGTGACAATAAAAGCATTCAGTAAAATAGTAAATAACACCAACTCTTGTAGAACTTTAGCGCTTTCGTCTTATTTATTATCAAGACTTCTTCAGAAAGACATGTTTCACTTATGAAACATGTCTTTCTGAAGAAGTCTTGATAATAAATAAGACGAAAGTGCTAAAGTTCTACAAGAGTTGTTGGTGTTATTTACTATTTTATTGAATGCTTTTATTGTCACGAAGTTCTTTTCTTAATTAAAATTTCTTCTCTTTGTTCAATTTTTTTTTGAGTGCGGTTAATTTTCGTTATATATATAGATATATATAGATAGATACATATAGATAGATACATATAGATAGATACATATAGATATATATATATATGTATATACATATATATATATATATATATATGTATAAAAATATTTGAATATATAAATATATCTATATCTATATCTATCTATCTATCTATATATATATATATATATATATATATATATATATATATATGTATGATGGTGCTGCGGTTGCACTGTCGCTTCACAGTAAGACGTTGTCCCGTTCGATTCTCAGCTAGAGCGTCTTCTGTCTGGAGACATGCGTGAATGGGCGTACCTTCGTTGAAGGTTGTGCGTCAGGGCTGACAACTCAGCACGTAAAAATCTACTGCTAATCATTAGCGGACCGGAGTTCCGCTGTGGCGACCCCTAACAGGAAAAGCCGAAAGACACAACAACAACATATATATTAGGCATACATATATAGATACAGATTTTTTTATATATATATTTTATATACATATCTTATTTTTTGTTTTTTATTTTTGTTTAGGTTGCATACCATCAGGAAAAGCTGCTGCGATGAAATCCTCCTGTAGATATGCATCTGCGGCAACCCCTAACATACTTCTGCAGTCTGCTCTGTCTGAACATGGGAAAATGTCTAAGTTCAAATATAAAGCCGGTACAGGTCAGTATCATACACAATACTTCATTATCCAGTCATTAACATATAGCATGGCTGACCAAATTATTTGACCTGGCCACATCATGTAGCTGGGTTTTCTGAATTTCTCACACACTTTCCTTGGCCACTCATCATGTAGATTTGCTTAGCGTGATGAGGCAAAGTTTTTTGAGTATGACCCAGAAACTCTATCCTAGCTGTGGGAAATGTGGCTTAAAGGTGCATTCATTCCTTCATCTTTCTTGTATAAAATGTCCTGTAACTGTTGCCAGTATTCAACATGAGAAACCTATTGTAATGCAAATCACCTTTTGATTTTAGTCAATCTTTTTCTTTTTGTAATATGAAGTGAGGTTCAGTCATAATTAGGGTTAAGCACTAATACTATCTAGTGCTTAAAATGGCACAAAATGGTGATTATATCTTTTATCTAGTTACATTAAACTTTAAGTGTGTCTGTATTTTTATATTTCCGTGTTTATTTTAAATGGAATCCTGAAATTCAGAAGAAAATGAGACCCCTAAAAGCTCAAGAAAGGATTCAAATTTCTCTGAGTCTTTACTCTGCAACATAGACTGGCATTAAAAGATATGAAGCTATTGACTCATCTTGATGAGAGATCTAGTAAAATCTCAGTGGACAGCTTTAGGTTGTACCAGTTATAAAATTATATTGCACAATGCTACAGTGTAGGTTGCTTGATCAATTAAAACTGACATCTTTATTATGATTACTTCTCTTGCAGTTATGAGAAACAGTTTGTAAGTACCTTCCTTTGTCAAATATCCCATTATTGCTATAGAGAAGATTAGTGTGCAAAAAGTAGCCTTTTTCAATATAAAGCACATTGTTTTTTAAGTGATATCCAACTTTAAACTTTACAGAGACTTGAGAATCACATTTTGCTGCTTAGTAAATAGCATTGACAAATATGTCCAGTTGTTTTCTCATTGCATTTTATTACTTAATATTATATTGTTTTAGGATTTCATTTTACTTGTTCTGGTAGTATTGTTGTAACTAACTACTTTCATTACCCATAATTGGGTCATAACTGAAAAGGGTCATGAGATCAGCCCACCTACCCATTAGCAAAAAAGTAAGCAAATAAATAAAATCACATTGTATTTAATAATTTATGCATAACTTCTTTAACTAAACTGCAAAGCCAAATCAGATTCTTTTTGGTCTTGTATACAGCCACTTTCTATGATCATTTGACAAAGGGGACAAATTTTTTTCATAAGCAAAAAAATAAAAAACATGTATACTGGAGATGATCCCTAAATATGCTATTTCTATAGCTGACAGACGCTCGTATTTTCACTGATAAGCAACACAAATTAATTTATATTTGTTATGTGTAAGGCACTGGAGAAGAGCCTCTGGGCAGTGCATAAACATGAGAAGAATCATGTGACATTGTATCCTTGGAAACTGGGAGAGGTTGTACACTGAAAGGAGTGTCATTTTACCATTTCAGAATAAGACAACATCCATTGTGATGATGCTTTTACACTTCAGCTGAGACCCTCACTGTCCCAACTAATCTGCAAACTCTTGATATTACAACCAGAGTTGGTACATATTTTATGTTCGTCCTGACACTGACAGTCAACAAACTGATAATGTATTAATTCCAAAGCAGGATGTGTCACTGAGGTGTCTGTGTTTTTTGGTTGCATTTGTTTATTTTTTCATTTATTTATCATTTGTTAAATGGGTCAGTGGGCTGGTCACTGGACCCTTTTCAACCAAAATCCAAGCACAGGTAATGTAAATATGTAAAAGGTAAAATGAATGAGGAAAATGAAAAAAGCAACAAGCAAAATATACAATACAGTTGCACCACTGAAAAAGTAGAAAGAAGTAAAAACTAAAAAGTAACATATACAAAACATACAATGCCATTTTCATTGTTTAATATATGTGAGTGAGTAAATAAATGAAATACAAATAACACAAAGCAAAATTGCCAAGTGCACTTTACTGTTCAGAGGGTGGCCTAATGGTTAAGGTGCTTGCCTTACAAGTACAACGTGTGGGGTTTGAGTCTCGCAAGGGATAATTGGCTAGGCTTAAAGTGACTCACAAGGGCAGCTAGCTTAGTGCTAATCTATAAACCTCATGTAGTATATACATATGTATAAGATAAATACCTGTTGAAAATGCGCAATCTGTAGTAGTATATTGTGCTTATACTCTGCCATAAGAGTTGTATGTTGGGTGATTCCAGCATACAACCCCACTTCCTTGCCTACTGGAATTTGTCATTGACAATGATATGGACAAATTTATCCTGTGATTTTTGGCATTTAGAATTAATTCTCTTTAAGAAGTACTAGTAGGTCTTTTTTGAATTTAGGGAGTTAATTTAGTTTTGAGATTCCTAACCTGGGGGCACACTATTATCAGATGCAGGAACAAACTAAGGAATGTTTTTCACAAATAACTAGGGAGTAGTGTGGCTCAGAAAGGAGAATTCAATTTTAGTTTCTTAGGAAGTATGTATTGCTTCACTGATAATGCCATTTTTTTTAGTGAGAGTGGACAAAAGGGGTCAGTGAGAAGTTTGAAGGATAGAGTGTTATGCAAGAGTGTCATGCTTGTGACCTTTTGTTCTAGTCAGGTAATGATGTTTCTTGCTGCTTCAAAAAAAGCAAGAGAAATTATGCTTGATGCAGAGAGGTCTGCATCTGAAACTACTGAGTGTATCCATTTGTATTCCAAGTACACATGCTCCGCTAGTGTCAGTGGTGAGGATTAAGGCTCCTTGATTAGTGGCCCAATGTGGGGATGTCACAAAGATATATATTGGTGGGCTGCAAAGAACAGACATTTGAAAAGACGCAGGTAAAATGCTGAGCTGTTGTTAAACTCAAGGTTTAGCATTGTGTTCTTCACTAACTTTTTGCTGATAAACTTCCAATAGAATGGAGATCTTGCTATACGTATGTAATGGGGTAAAATAGTTTAAGGTTGGAAAGTGGCTAGAGCTATCAGTAGGCATGCTGCTGTAGAAGATGTACAGGCCTTTATTCAATTGTGTGGGTCTGAGTTTACAACGATGGCTGCACAAGTCCAAGGAAATACATTCTTGATATTTATGGCCTTGATCATTTGCCAAAATCTCTCAGTGTGTCCTACATTCACAAATGTGTGCTGTATCAAGTGATATCATAAGGCAACAGATGCTCAGTGAAGAGCAATAAAGAGGAAATGATGAGGCCAGCTCTATTAGTTTATATAACTGACAAAATATGGTAACTGTAGTGTGACATCAGTAATCACAGAAGGGGAGTAAAAAGTTCTTTTGGGACTTATCAAGGGTTTTGGTCTGTCCAATATTAGTAGGTGTTGAACAGCTTAGTTATCAGATGTAAGGCAGCCTATATTATTAAATGTAAGTTAAGCTATATAGCTAAGTAGATATTGTGCACTGGCTCACATGTACATTACATACTACAACTAGTAAATGCACAGTGTGAATATTACATACTACAACTAGTACATGCACAGTGTGACTATTACATACTACAACTAGTACATGCACAGTGTGAGTATTACATGCTACAACTAGTAAATGCACAGTGTGAGTATTACACAATACAACTAGTAAATGCACAGTGTGAGTATTACATACTACAACTAGTACATGCACAGTGTATTACATACTACAACTAGTACATGCACAGTGTGAGTGTTACATACTACAACTAGTAAATGCACAGTGTGAGTATTACATACTACAACTAGTATGTGCACAGTGTGAGTGTTACATACTACAACTAGTAAATGCACAGTGTGAGTATTACATACTACAACTAGTAAATGCACAGTGTGAGTATTACATACTACAACTAGTAAATGCACAGTGTGAGTATTACATACTACAACTAGTAAATGCACAGTGTGAGTATTACATACTACAACTAGTACATGCACAGTGTGAGTATTACATACTACAACTAGTAAATGCACAGTGTGAGTATTACATACTACAACTAGTAAATGCACAGTGTGAGTATTACATACTACAACTAGTACATGCACAGTGTGAGTATTACATACTACAACTAGTAAATGCACAGTGTATTACATACAACTAGTACATGCACAGTGTGAGTATTACATACTACAACTAGTACATGCACAATGTGAGTATTACATACTACAACTAGTAAATGCACAGTGTGAGTATTACATACTACAACTAGTAAATGCACAGTGTGAGTATTACATACTACAACTAGTACATGCACAGTGTGAGTATTACATACTACAACTAGTACATGCACAGTGTGAGTATTACATACTACAACTAGTACATGCACAGTGTGAGTATTACATACTACAACTAGTACATGCACAGTGTGAGTATTACATACTACAACTAGTACATGCACAGTGTGATTATTGCATACTACAACTAGTACATGCACAGTGTGAGTATTACATACTACAACTAGCACATGCACAGTGTGAGTATTACATACTACAACTAGTACATGCACAGTGTATTACATACTACAACTAGTACATGCACAGTGTGAGTATTACATACTACAACTAGTAAATTCACAGTGTGAGTATTACATACTACAACTAGTACATGCACAGTGTGAGTATTACATACTACAACTAGTACATGCACAGTGTGAGTATTACATACTACAACTAGTACATGCACAGTGTGAGTATTACATACTACAACTAGTAAATGCACAGTGTGAGTATTACATACTACAACTAGTAAATGCACAGTGTGAGTATTACATGCTACAACTAGTACATGCACAGTGTGAGTATTACATACTACAACTAGTAAATGCATAGTGTGAGTATTACATACTACAACTAGTACATGCACAGTGTGAGTATTACATACTATAACTAGTAAATGCACAGTGTGAGTATTACATACTACAACTAGTGCATGCACAGTGTGAGTATTACATACTACAACTAGTACATGCACAGTGTGAGTAGATGTAAGTTTAATTTTCTGATGCTGCTGCTCATTAGCTGCTCACAGACATTATGTGAGAAGCAGGCATTTGTGCAAATGAATGCAAGAAAGAATGGACCTGTATGGTTATTGAGTCTTTGTATCTGCCAACACTTTGAAGTTTGTTTATCTTTCCTCTCTGTTTATGTAACTACATTGGCAGAGATTGGAACTCTTGACAGAATAGGGTGTATGATGTGCTTTAAGAAGAACTGGTTTTAATTTACAAGAGAAATGATCATGGAATCCAAGTCTCAGAACCAGAAAGGCCTATTCTAATGCATTTCTATCAGCTTCAGCAATGAAGTAAGAGGACTAGTGGAGTACCAACCTGGGACAGTGGCCATTTTGGCAACCAAAGGTATCCAGTTCTATTGTGATGGTTTATTTGTTTTCATATGATGTGATGATGGATATTATGGGACTTGCATATATGCACACTGATGAATTACAATGTGTTCTATGATGCAATTTTCTCAGAATCTTGTATTTGTTGCTGTTGGGGGTGGTGTGTTAGACATACGTTTATATATAAACATACATGTATAGATATATGTATATATATATATATATATATATATATATATATATATATATGTGTGTGTATATATATATATATATATATATATATATATATATATATATATATATATATATATATATATATGTTAGTGGGTCTCCCTAAGATCATCTACTCTTCACATCATCGAAATTGTCTCCCTAAGATCATCTACTCTTCACATCATCGAAATTGAAAATCGAGAGATGACTCCAATGAAAAATTTGTTTTTCAAACAGTCAGAACACCGGAATGTCACTCCAAGAAAACAGTCAGTTGGCCACCAGTTCCAAATAAAAACAGTGAAGTATATCAAATCCACCCATGTTGGGGGGCTGTGTTCCCCCCCAGCTAAATATACTAACTCCAAGACTGCCCTATAGTGGGAAAGAGGGCAAATGTCCCCATGGTGGCTAAGTGACTGCTTTCCTGGAAAGTAGAGATAATAAATTTAGTAAGAGATGCATAAAAACAGAGCATACAAATTAACATAGTGATAGTTACAAAAAAAGAAAGTGTGAGGTTGTAATTGAAATGACCTAGCTAGTATTATGAAAGCAAGCAAACTTAGATTCTTTATGAAGGAATTCTCCTATGATTTTTCTAAAATGATTGCAAAGTGTGTGTGTTTTTTATTTCTTCTAGATAAATCCCTATTCTAGAGAAAGTTTTTTTCTCCAATGGTTAGTTTCAGTCTAGGTCTGACTAAACTAAGGATGCATTATTGGCTTCTTCTAAGGGAGTAGCTTGGTTCCCTAATCTGAAGTATTCTAAGAGGTGGGCAGTAGCCAAGTGTGAGAGTTTTAAATATTAGTGTATTAAGCTGAAAGAGGGCTCTTGTTTGTAATTGGTAATCAGTGAGCTTTTTCTAATAAGCTACAGTGTTTTTGATTTCTGACTGCTAGAAGGGCAAATCTAAATATCTTATTTCTGCTACATGTAGTTTTAGGGAATTATTAGATGAATGAAGGGTGATAAGTAACAGTCCACATTCAATCTTTGGAATTAGAGAGTTTTTGTCTATGGTCATATGTGCATTTGGGATAAGAAGGTGAGAGATTCGATAACATAGTTTGATTTGTGTCAGTACTTTATTGGTTGCATGTTCTGTGTTTGTCTTAATGTTTAGGAGAGGGTCTAATGTAATGCATCAATATTTCTGTTGGTTTACATTAGAGATGGGGTAGAAGTGAGAGTTTACTGACTGTAGAGAAAATCATGATGCATGTCTTAATTCTGTTAAGACGTTTATTCATGTTTAACTACTTGCCAGTGTTAGTGAATTTTGTTTTTAAATGAACTTGTAGTGTTTGGTGAGTTTTGCTTAGCCCACAGTAACAGGATATCATCTGCATTCAAATCTAGGCTGTGGCTGGGTAGTTCTGGTGTGATATTATTAATAAATAGGGAGGAAAAAAGTTGACATAAGTCAACTCCAGTATTGAGTCTTTTTATCTGAAAAAGTGTTATTACCATAAATTTGGAAAGCCCTATCTTGCAAGTAATTTTTGTACCAATGTATTGCAATTACTTTTTAAACCAAAGTATTGCAGTACCTCCAAAGTTGAACTTTTACAATTTATGAAGCAGATGACTATAGTTAATTATATCAATGGGAAGTGTTATGTCAATGAAAACCACAGCAGAGAAAAGATTGTTATTAATGCTGTTATAAATGGTATTAGTGGCTTAGAAAGCAGCCTTAGAGTTGCTGAGTAAATTAGTAAAACCATATTTATGGCCACATAGAAGGCCATATATTTGCTTATATGTTTAAAGTGCTATTGAAATATTAGTCTTTTTTTTAAAAAAACTTTAGTAATGGTGCATGGACTTGAAATAGACCTGTAGTCTTTTAGTTGAGTTGGAAAATGTAATTTTGGAAGAAGAGTAATAGATGTTGGAACGTGGTTGGGATGATACCAGTAGTTAGTGATAGATTAAATATATGAGGTAAAAGTTTTGTGATTTTTCCTACTAAGAGTTTCAAGAAAGTGGGATGTAAAACACTGTGTCTAGCATTGGACTGGCTTAGTCTGAAGAGTAATGACTTGGTTTGCTTAGAAATTATGCCTATGAAGAAAACTGTGGCAGCATATGAGGCTAGTGGATGCTGTGGTGGGTTCAACCATGCTGCATTTTGTAGAAGGATATCATTGAATGATGTCTGATGTAGTTGTCAAAAGATAGTCTGTAAAATCATTAGCAAAGTTATTGTGTGTTTCATGTCATCTAATGGTACATGTTGAGAATTTGATGATGTTACATGATAGTTGTTTTAGAGCTCTTCAAAAGAGCTGAGGTTTTGCTGTCATGGATTTCTGATTTAGTCTCAGGCATGATGCTTTTGCCATATTTATGTCTATTTCTGTGCTTTTTTTTAGTGATGATGTTTTTGTTAAGGTCTAGCTTAGCAGGGTTCTGTTTGTAGGCTTTAAAGGCATTGTCCCTCTCTTTATTTTTAATATCATTGTTATTCCAGAGACATTTCTGTCGTCTGAGCCTTCTCTGAGTTGTTAATAAGGATTCATGTATCTTTGAGAGAATGCTAAATAAGTAAGACCAGATGTAGGGCCGGTATGGGAGAACACAGTGGACGAGTCTATGTTGCTTATGTTAGGTATCCCTGAAGTGTGCATGGGAGGATATTTTTCGTTTTAAATAATCATTCTGAGATGAAGGGGCAGTGATCACTGATTGAGTTTGGGAGAATTGATATCTTTAGGCATCCATGTTTTATGTTAGCTATAATGACATCTAGTTCAGTGTGATTGCCTGTTTCTAGGTTTGGTCTAGTGATTTGCTTTATTAACTGTTCTAGTCTTAGTGTATGTAGTATGTAGTTTAGTTTAAAGCCATCTGGTCCTATGGTATTAATACTGAAATCATCAACTTACAATAGAATTTTTATTAATGCTACTGGGGAAGATTGTTAGAAAGGTGTGTTGAATTAAATTGTTGGAGGAGTGAGATGGGATGTGAACCACACATATGTGGAAGCTAAGGTGATTTCCAGTTGCAGTATAGCAGACTATCCATTTAGTGCTTTTATCACCTTGTAACATAGCTGTGGTATGTTTTGAGAGGATAGGTGAAGAATTTCATTGAATTAGTGGTATAATGCCACCCCATTTCTAATTCTTGTTTTACTGTTATAAATTATTTCATAGTTGTCGGTAATGTAAGTAGAAGGAAAGAAGTTGTCTTTAGTCCATATTTCAGATCAGGAAAAATGTGTAGTTGATGTGAAATGATCATGCTTCAGATAAGTTCACTTTATTATTAATACTACCGGGGTTGAGGCGGGTTATTTTTAAAAGTTTGCTGTTGATTGCTAGTGCTTGATAGTTTCTGTGACACTTGGTTATACTTAGCAGATAACACTGCATCACATCTTGCTAATGTAGGACATATGCCTGACATGGAATTTGTAGATGGGGGAGGGGGGTGTCAGTTCTAAATTTGTTATGTGATAAATCTGTTTCTATTGATGAAATGAATGGAAAGCTGTGAAAGGAATACAATACTGAGGAACAAAGTTGTAATTCATTTAAATACTAACATTTGGAACTGAGGTAATTGGATTTTGTTTAAATATAGAAATTCTTTGAATTAGTTGTTTGTCTTAGAAATGGGGAACAGATAGACAAGTACAGAGTTAATGATATGGTCATGGGTGAGTGTTAATAAGGTAGGGTTTAGAGTGAAATGAAGCCACACATAGCATGGGTGAGTGCAGTAGGGCTAATCCACCTTCTACCATGGTCATAAACAGTTGAAGACTGCAATAATTGTCTGGGGGAGCAAATATATATTTTTCAGCAGAGAACATAAGGGAAATAAAGTAGAGCAAGAAACTGAAGGAAGGAAGGATTATGTAGTACACTAAAAAAAGAGAAGATAAAGAAAAAGGTATAGCAATAGACCAGTTATGTAGAAAAAGATTCAGAGAGAAGCAATTTGGAAACAATAACCTTAAAGGGAAAAGGATTAGTACCATCATGCCTGTAGGCTTACTAGAGGTGTAATATGATGTAAGCCAGTCATTGGAAATATGAGACTGGCTTACATAAAAACACAGGGTGAATTACGTATGATATACCTTTGCTCAGGAGTAGTGTGGAAGATATCAGCAGTGTTGGGGCAGGACTTCATAGCCTACTTTTGTTTAATGATTGGTTCCTTTATTGCTAAAAATCTGTTAAACATATCAGTAATTATTACCTTTGGAGGAGACAGTTTTTAACATTAAAACATTTACTCATGAAGTAGTTCAATATGTATCAATTTCACAACAACAATATTGCTTTAAATAGAATAATTATTTGAAATAGGTTACGTAATGTAACCATGTAGATGTGGAGAATGTTGTACCTTGTCTTGAGTGTTCAGATTAAGTTTAAAAGAGGCACACATTTCATCAGAAATTTGGATAGAAAAGAGAGGCACCTAACAGCTATAGATTACAGGAAAACAAGATGCACAGATGTTCATGTCTAAGGAAGTTACAAATGTTATAACATAGAATGCTAGGGCCACTTTCATTAATGGAGTTACAGATTTAAAAAAAGGCACAAAACTAAACCAATATAGAAAACTGAAGACATTATAGCCAAGATAATAAGTGGTGATACAACACAGTCATAAAAGTTTTTAACAGGAGCAAAAAGCTTTTGCTACATAATGATAATTAAGGGCCATAGTATAAGGAATGCAAATGAATGTAAGACAGTTATGAGTAGGAAAGGGATGCAAAAGATGAAAGGGAACGTGAAACTTTAATTAATAGATGCTGGGAAGAGTTTATACACAGACTATGAAATTCTTAATATGTGAAATAGAGGATGGTTTAGATCTGGCAAGGTGAAAGGTTAGGGATTCATCCTGTTAGTGATGGATATTTCCTTGTTAGAAAAATGGAAGTTGGCTAGTAGGGTTTAGCTAGAAGATATTGGTAAGGTAATAAAGAACTGGTATTACTTGAGGAGCTTAAGAAGAGATTTGATAGAGATGTAGGAATGGTTTGTAATGGCCAGTGTGTCTCATTGCAGGGAGTAGTACCATAAGTGAACCAGGTGGCTTCACCCAAGGACATTTGCATTCTAGGTGTGGAGGAGCACCAAGTACATCAAGTTATATAGGAGAGAGTGGGGGGTGGGCTAGGAACTCAGACTACAATATCAAATGTGGATGAAATTAATAATTTGTTTAAGACTGAGAGGGTTAATGAGGAAACAAATATTACAATATTGTGCAATGTTAAAATGAGATTAAGGAAATCACTAAATTTGCAGAAGATGGTTTGTAGTTGGATGGAGGTGTCCTGTGCCAAGGGGATTAATTAAGGAAAAGTTGGAACGTGATGCTGAGTATGTGTGTGTGTGGGGGAGGGGGCATCAGGAATGTACACCCCCAAAGGGAAAAGGTATAATGATTGATTTGGTCCAAGTGAAGATGGTAGGTGGCTTTGACAGATGGTTTGTAAGCAACAATAAACTAAAGGTGGGATGGAGATAGAGAGGTATTTGGAGGTGACTTTAGTATGACACTGGATTCTAAAAGGAACTGAGTGTTTGGGGTGAATGAATTTAACAGGTACAGTCAAAACTTTTTGAAAAGTAGAACTAGGAGTACTGGATATCTGGAAAGAGAAGTGGAAAAGAAGAGATGGTGTACTTTTTCTTGGGGTTGATGCTGATACACAAGCAGGATAGACTGTGAGTGAAGTGATGTTCAAAAATTTGTGAAAGTTGATAATCTGGACAGAAACCTTTCTGACAGTGTAGCAGCATCAATGATATGGCAGATTGGGAGAAAAAAGATGGAGTTGGAATCCTGGCAAGTACCGGAAGTCAGGGATGAGGAGCTAGGCAAGATAGAAAGGGATGATGAACCATAATACAGATGGCAATAAGGATAAGAGTGCAAAGGTGGTGAGAGATGGAGGGATGGCGTGAAGGTGGCATGAATAGAAGGAATAATGAAATATAGGGAGGCCTGAATAGTGGAAGAAATTAAAGGGTTTGGGATAACATGAGAAAGGAGAAAAGGAAATAATTATATCTCTAAAAGTACAAATAAAGAGCTTGGAAAAGTCTCAGATTGAAGATGATCAAAAGAGGGCAGAAGATGATCAAAAGAGGGCAGGATGGTGGGTAAGATGTGACGTGGAAATGAAACTACTGATATGGAATGTTAAGGGCAAAGGAAACAGGTATAGATAAAAGAAAAAAAAGATAAACAGGAAGACTGAGTGGTGACAAGTAAATAAATTCATGAGTTGTGTCAAAATTATTATTGTAATTTATACAGGGAGATAAAAGTCAAAGGGATATTTGATTTTGTGGCCTAGGAGAGAGCGGTCTCTGTACTGGGTGCAGAGGAAAAAGAGAATTTACACAGAAAGTTGTGTTCATGGGGAGATTATAGTGGTGCTCTAGTAGAGCTTTTCATAATGAGGATAAAATACTAGTGCTAGCATTTATAAAAGAGACATAAGTGGTTGTGTTACTGAGGGGTAAGGGTGACACTATTGATCCTGAAAATGTTTGCACATTTATGTATATAATGATGATGCAAAGTTTAAATACAGAGTGAGAGATGAGAACAAAAGTCACTGAAAGCTGAGGCTCAGGCTGTTTTTATCAGAGGGAACCAGTGATGAACAACTGGAAGACATTGTTGGATTTTGTTGAGTGATTCGAGAAGGGGTGAATGGTAAAAGATGTGTAATGCTAATGTACTAAAGAAAGAATCTGACACGTAGCATTTCCTTTTTGCAGCTTTGAAGCTGGTTGTAGAGGGTACATTCATAAAAGGTATGCAAGCACTCTGTAGAGGGCTGTGCGTAAGAATTAGACTCATTATGGCTATATCAAAGCAAGAGACACAAGGGGAGAGGGACACACTCAGAGTGCTCTCTGTCCTCATATCTGTTTCTTACTGGTTCATATGTGAACAAAGGTCAACATAACAGCATAAAAATGTGAATTACTGCATGATATTGGAGGATATAAAATGTTTGTGGATGACTGCAAGATATTATTGGATGATAGAAATGCAATGCTGATAGGAATGTTACCATTATATAAAGACTGTGTGAAGATCTGGATTGCAGCTTTATCCACAAAAAAAGAAAACAAATCTGTGGCTGTTAGGACTAGAAGGTGGCATTACCCTATGTTAATCTTATGAGTTTCTAATGGTGGTTATATATTTAGGAGTTACAGTTTGTCCCACAGTTAAAGAGATAAAATAACTGTTTGCAGTTAAAAGGGAAATATGTGTGTATGTTAAGAGGGTAAGTCATTAGAAGGAAGGATATATGTTAATCCAGGTAAGTGTCAACTTCAGTTCTATATTTACAGAAGCACTTGGCTATCAGCCCTTAGGACAGAATCTCGGCAGACATACAAAGAGTCTGTGACAAATTCATTTGGCAAGGGAGAAAGAAAGGATTAATAAGGGTAGAGGGAGAGTGTGCCAAAAGTCAGACAGCTGGCAGAGCTATAGTACAGGAATACGGTGCTCTGGGCAGCACATCCATGTGGTGTTTCCTGCCAAGCCTTTAAACTACATAAATTTGATAGACAGCTATCAAGTTTTAATTAACACCTAATACATAGCATGCAAACTGTGTGTCAAATGTCTGCTTATTTAAAGATACTTACCTTAAAAAAAAAACAGAAGTTTGAGAGTTTTACAGTTAGACAAGATATCAGCTATTTAACTTCAAACTTGATTTTAATGGACAATACCCTGGCACGGTTGAATGTTAAAAAGAGTATGTAACCTTCTAATAATTGGTCATGATCATATAATGGTAGCTTATAAGCTATAAGAGAAATTTTAAAGAGTTTGCACCTCTCACATGTTGATGCCTAAAGCAAGTGCTGCATTTACCCCCCCCCCCCCCCCCCCACACACACACACACTTATGACACTGGCATCTGGAGAATGCTAGGGTTTAGAAGTTATGCTGCAGCAGTGAACTTAGCTTAAATGCTGAGAACATTAGAAGACATAGGCCGAAGTGGCTACAATAGTTAGAAGGAGAGGCTCATGGAAGAGAAACAAGATGATGTGTAGCTGAAAATGAGTGTATCTCAAGAGGAAGTTAGAAGAATGGATGATAGTGTTATAGTATGAAGCAATAGGAAATGTAGCTTCCAGAAAATACTAGCTGTACATGTGTTTAATGCAACTGGAGAATGAGTGCAGGAATGGAAAAGTAAGATGGTGGAAATTCCTGAAGATTTATGAGAAGATTCAAGAGGGAGTAAGTGTCAATATTTTGAGGAGTTGAAGGAAAAATCTGAATTAAGAGAGTTGGACATGTTGGTCTAGTCAGTGATTGTGAGCCATTAGTGTTTTTTTTTCTGAAATCATACTGAACAAAACATGGAGCAGAAGGAAAGGGACCAGGAATGGCTGTAAGTAAAGAATGGTCAGATCAGGATAGTTGATATGGATTGAACTGATTTAGAGGCAAAAGGGGAAATTGGAGATTGTAGGAAAGATGGGGATGAATGTGAAATTTGATATAGAGATAAAGTATGACAGATAGCAAAGAAGCTTGGGAAAGTATGTCTCTTGTATGATCTCCACCTGTATTTCCAACAGCAATGGTACAAAATGCCAAGAGAGACAAACCAGGAAAGTTGGTGGAAGGAAACAATATGGATTATAATTCGTAGATAATTTGACTATGAATTGGGTCTATGAGTAAGTCAGGAAAAGATAGACAACATTGTGAGGATTATGTCATGAGGTGTATGGAAAGCATAGTAAAGACTGTTATTTGTCTTGCTTTGTTTGTTTGGTGTGGAGAAGAAACTGAAAGTTAAAAAGAATCAGGATGCAAATGCTGTTTAACATTGGAATGGCTGCTAAAAGTTGAAAAAGTGAGGGTCTGCTTAAGATGATGGGTCAGTGAAAGAGAGATGGGGCTATAATGGGGAGTGAAAATAGCTGAGAGAGGTCAGTGAGATTAAAAGATACAGGAGGCCATAAGAACCGTTAAGGGGGTAAAATATATAATGTGATAACTGAGCTGGGGGAGACTAATGAGAGATGAGGTCAATATAGGCAATCATTACTAGGACATTGTAAATAATCAGGGTTTTAAAAGTTGAATGGATTGGACATGGAAGCATCTGGAAAATAAGACAGATTTTCCTGATAAGATTAGGGTGAGACATGAGTATATGCTTTGAGGTTCGACTGCTAACAGACTTTGAAAGGTTTGGGAGGGGTTAAGATGTTGGGTGGAGTAGATAAGCTTTCAAGTTCAAACTTAATAATGTGTTTAAAACTGAACATGGATGCAATAAAAATGTACAATGTAAACAAGAAAAAAGCAGGAGTTTGTCTCACAATGAATACAATACTGGCTTGTCATACGGTGGTCTCAGTAAGCAACTACTTACTACAAAATACTCAGAAAGCAAATTAAAATATAGTATCCAGAAGAGATAGAATCTCTCACAGTCAAATGCCACTGAAAGTTAGTAGTAAATGGTTGGGAGAACATAATATATCCAACCTATGCCAACTGTTTTAATTGCATTTGCCATTGCTCTTGCTCAGTGGTGATAGTATGAACTGTATTTTAGGAAAGGATGGCTATGTTGGAAAAACTCAGCAGAAGGACAGAATTTCTTTCTTTCCCAGTTCTTAATATATTACTGCTGTCTTTTTTGTGCATCATGGAATCACTAGGAGTGGCATTTTTGCTATCCTTATAGTAGCTAAACACATAAATATGTGGGGGTTGGCATGATCCCTTTATAACCTTTTACTTTTCTCCCTACACATTGTTTGAAAATACCTCTTTCAAAGGCTTGTGACTTCTGAATGGTCATCAGTCAAGTTTTACTTATAAACAGCTTAATTATGCTATTTCCATCAGAGACTACCCTAGTCAATGTTAATCACCATACAAATGAAGTTCTCTTTAATTCTCATTCTCATCCTTCTTGATGCTGAGTAATATTTTAAAACATGCCATACCACTGTGCTCATTCTCATGATTTCCATTTCTACTCACTCTGTACTACAGAGAAAAAAAAAGAAAAACAAGAAGTTGTGATTTTGTGTAAAATTGGTCAGTGTAGCTCACCACAAATAAAGCATGCCTGATTACATTAACAAGTGACCTGGGAATGTCTCTTACTTGCCAAGCATGTTTTATAACTATTGATCTTTAACGTATCAGCTGCTATCCACTGCAGACTAAACAGCCTCTAAAACATTATAGGGAGTAAAGGCACATGTGATAGCTTGCATGCCAATTGACAGAATACACACATTTGTTGGACCTGTACTCTTCAATTAGAGACACCTTATTAACTAGGTACACCCTAAAATTGCCACAGTAAAGTATTCCCACAAATGGCCATTAGTTCTGCATAGCCAAATAGATGGATGTTTGATATGATGATGGCAAAAGGGTCAGTCATTTTCATCCACAGATAGCCGATGCATCTCACAAATGTAATCACCTTGTGGACTGTGTACACCTCAAATATCTGTCTGTGATAAAACATAATAGCCACAATAATTTACTTCAGTTTTGCTTCATACAAAAAGTAGCCACAGCAAAATATTGTAAATTACCTCACATAAATGCACAGTAATCCTGCAAAGTCAGATTAAACACTGCATAACCTGAATAAATTACAGTAAAGACAGTCACTTTCATCCACAGACAGACTTCATGCCCAGTAATTGCAACCACTTTGTTGACTGTATATATCTTAGAGGTATGAATGTGATAATTAATAGCCATAATATTTCCCAACTTGCTTCTTGCAACTGCACATTAGTCCTGCTAAGTCAGGGTAATGACTGTTTAACATGAGTGAACAAGAGAAGGGTCAGTCATTGTCAACCACTGATACCCCCTGTACCCAGCAGTTATAACCACTGTACTGACTGTTCAAAATCAGATGCCTGTGATAAAAAAGTAATGACTACAGTAATATAGTTCAACTTTGTTACATACAAATAGTAGCCCCAGCAAACAATTTCAACTTGCATCAGATAAATACAAATTAGTCCTGAAAAAATAAAACAAAATAATGGCTGCTTAACATGAACAAATGTCAACAGGGTCAGTCAATTTCATCTACAAAAAATCCTGTACCCATCAATTATAGCCACTTTCTAGACTTCATGCATTTCAGATGTACGACTGTGATAAAAAGTATAAATGCCACTGTTCTGCATTTAACTTTGTTTCACATAAATAATAATTTTGGTTCATACAACTGTCCATTAATCTAGCAAAACCAGAATATAAGTCTAGCAAAACCAGAAAGATGGCAGATTAACTGAAGCAAATGATGCCAGGGTTAGTAAAACATGTTTTCATCTATAGTCAGACTTTATAGCCTGTTGTTATAATTATTTTCTTGACTGTGTATACCTCAGATATTTGATTTAATAAGAAATGCTTCCCCTCTCACACAAATCAAAACAATACTCACCATCTTAAAGACAGACAGGAAGTGGCATATTGCTATTAAAAAAAACATTCAATTAAAAAATTACCCTTTTTCCATTACTTGGAGACCTCTACCCATCTCAGGTGCATTGTTTCACTCTGGCTGCCTCAGATATATGTCAGCTGATGTAATATTATCCAGTTAGAAAGACATCTCCCTGCCTTATCTAGCAGCTGAAGCACCTATTCTTTGTCCCTCTAAAATGACAGAATGACATTTAACAAGGTCAAATCACCTTATTCATCATAAGGATAAATAAGTAAATGTTTGATTGTTTTGAAAATAGCCCAAGAAAACCAGATGACTTTTTTTAAAGAAATCAGGACTCCACGCATACACTGTGCATGTACATAGTTTTGAGTGTCCAAAATGGGAATGATGACTACTTTTAAGAAAAAAAGCAAAGTAATGATATCACTGTTACTGCTAATGATAATGAACAAAAAAGATTTGTTTTAATTACTTTTGGGGGGTTGCAGCCCAGCTGTTCAGCACAATGAGCCATCCCTAGCTTTTTGTGCCTGTAAATCACATTGAGTAACTCAATTTCCAGTGTATTGTTTCTCAAAGTATTTTTTTACATTTAACCAGTTTTACTCTTTTTGTATTTTAAGTCACTGACTCAATCACTTGGCATGCCATCTTGGCCAGCATAGAATTTTCTTCTCAAGTGTTGCCCCACAATGGCTTTTACCTGTCATTATTACTTTCTGCTGATTCTCAAATATAGATGTCTCTTGGACCAAGATTGTCATTGCCATTTGCTGTAAATTTATATATGAACTATAATAAATATGTATAAACCAGAGCTATGTGAGACAATGTGAGGTACTACTGGCTATGCCAGGAGAAGTAGGGAGGTGAATGTGTAATATATGCTAGCATAGCTAGCTGGCATTTTGTAAAGAATTATATGCGATTTGTATATCAAACTGATTTGTACAGGTACTATGTTGAAAATGTATTTGTAAATTTGTTTGTGTTTAAAAATGTATACCAACAGTGGGTCCTGCTGGACTGAATGAAAAAAGCACTTGTATGTCAGACTGTATTATAACTACTGAAATTAATATTGTAGCAAAGGATACTGGAAGAGAAGAGGTTAAGTTCAGCCACAGCTAACTTTGAAAAATAGCATAACATTGAATTACTTAATTTAGGTCATAAAGATTGTATCTTACCATTTTGATTGCAGCCATAGATTAACAGTATGTGCATGAGAATGGTTTATTAGCTCCTATAGGAAGAGCAGAAGAGTTTTATTGTTTTATGACTTTCAGAAGCTGCAACGGATCTTCACAAAGCTCTATGTGTGTGTAGTATTGACACTTATGTACGAGATTCTGGGTCAGTTGCTAGGAAAGGGGGTAGTATAGGAACCAGAAATCAGATGACCAGATGTATATGATATCATTGTATAAGCCAGTCTGTTTTTGGAACCTGACAAAGTAGGAAGACCACTCACCTACTTCCTCTTACCTTGCTTTAGTAAGTGACCAGGTTAATAATAATTCTTTAGATCAGTCAGGAAAATATAGTGAGATTAGTTAAGTACTACTTTTCTGTATCTGTGTGAATCTATTCATCTGTGTTATTTTAATATTTCCTGTGTCTGAAACTCTGTCATGTATTGTAAATAGATATTTGATATTTTCATGTTCTTTTATTATTTATTATTAAATATATTTAAACTTTTCATTGTGGTTGGTCCTTTAGTGAATATTTTAACCTTTGAGAGTACTTATATCTATTTAGTGACTCTGTGGCCACTCCTGAAAGCCTTACTGCATTTGTCAAATGCTATCATTTGTATTAATATTAATTTCACTCAGTATAATTGGGTACCCTTATAAAGAGCCTTAAAGTAGCTGGCTTTGGAGTGTCTGGTGGCAGTGAAACTTCTTTATAGTCTGGACAGAAGGGGGCATAGCTAGGAAATCTGTAACAACATTTCCAGGTGTGTGTGTGTGTGTGTGTGTGTGTGTGTGTGTGTGTGTGTGTGTGTGTGTGTGTGTGTCAGCTGCTTGGAGCAGAAACACAAAGCACTGGTTTTGTAGAGAGAGTGTTGGAGGACTTGACTTGGTCACTCGGCTGAGGACTCAACTCTACAGCTGTACCAGTGGGGAGTCTTACTGGGGACCTGGAGAGATACAGAGAGAAAGAGAGAGAGAAATCCAGACCCCAGACTGAGTGTGTTCCCTGTGTGTTCCTTGTGTGGTCTTAAGGGAAATTGTGCTTGATGCAGAGAGCTGCATCTTGAAGTACTGTGTGTAGCTATTTTTGTTCCAAGTGAACATTTCTCTCAAGTGTCAGTAGTGAGGTTTCAGGCTGCTTCATTACTAGCACAGACAAGGGATGTCACAT
Organism: Protopterus annectens; assembly: GCF_019279795.1. Classification (NCBI taxonomy): domain Eukaryota; kingdom Metazoa; phylum Chordata; order Ceratodontiformes; family Protopteridae; genus Protopterus; species Protopterus annectens. Next base: position 225,604,867 of record NC_056751.1, on the reverse strand, counting down.
ATTTCTTTCCTCCCTTTGAAGACTCAAGCTTATTTTTCAAGTGACCCTGGAGAAACATGGCTTGATAGGAATGAGCCTATATAAAAATACATTAACCCATACCCTGTCTTGAGAGCCCATCTGCATTGGCATTGCTAACCCCACTATGATGCTGCACTGTCATATCATATGCATGCAACCCTATGCTGCAACTTAGTAACTTGGCATTTTCCTGGCTGGCTCAATGTAGCCATGTTAAGGGATTGTGGTTTGTAACTACAGTGAATGTCCTTTCATACAGATAGGGTTGAAGTTTCTGCAGTGCCCATACTATGGCTAGACATTTCTTTTCTTCTGTTGCATAACATTCCTCACTAGGTTGGAGTCTATGGCTGAGATATACACCACTGGGTGCTCTTCTTCCTCTGAAGAAACCTGTATGTGTACAGCCCCCACCCCTTGGTTCAAAGCATCCACCTGCACAACAAATTATTTTCTGTAATCTGGACTGGCTAACACAAGAGGTCCAGTACCCTGCTGTCCTCAAAGTCTGAATCACAGACTAGCCACAGATGGTGATATCCACCCCAACCCTGGCCCTTCCCCTCCACTCAATTGTAATTCCACCCTATCCTCCCCTCCGCTTCTCAATCTAAACTCTAGACCCTTTAACTCTCTTCTGACCTGTCATCTAAACATCAGAAGTGTAAACAATAAGATTCACCACCTACATGCCCTTTTAGCTACTTGTTCCCCAGACCTACTATGTCTCACAGAAACCTGGCTTAAACCAAGTACGAAAGACACACAGATAATCCCACCAGGGTATGATATACTAAGAGCAGACCGAATAACTCGTAAAGGTGGCGGTGTAGCCATACTCTACAAAAATACATTACAAATCTCCCTTGCCTCTCCACAACCCCTCCTAAGAAACAATGCCGAAATTCTACTTGTAAAACTTCAACCAAACAAACATAAAAGCATAAATATAGCATGTATTTACATCCCCCCAGGCAACAATAATAACAACACCTTAGAGGACTTTCTCCACTGGTTAACTCAAAGTCACCCCCAGGAATCCATAGTGTTAGGTGACTTCAACATTGATTGGAATTCCTTCTCATCTAGCTCCCCATCTAGCAGCATAAATCTACATGGCTTTTCTCAGCTCATATCCACTCCTACCAGACTAGGTAAACCCCAAAACAAAGACAGCATCCTGGAATGGATCCTTACTAATAAAGATCCTGACCAGTACTCAGCAGGTACTCACCCAGAGGTCATGAGTGATCACTTACTCACCTATGTTATCAAATTCAAGAAAATCACCCCCCTTCTTACAACCATAAAAAAAATCAGGAACAATAATAAATTCAACGCCTCCATTTTTCAAACTGAACTTAAAGCCCACAACTGGACAATATTCAAGTCTCTTCCTCTTGAAGAGGCAGTTATCTACTTCAACACCACCTTCCTCAAGATTCTAGATTCCCATGCTCCAATACGGTCCATTAGAACTAAAACCAAAACCGCACCATGGCTCTCTAAGGAAACAAAATCCAAAATCCTATCTAGAAACAAGATGTGGGTCACATGGCGTACCTCTAAAGACCCACACTCCCACCAAACCTTCCGGCAACTTAGAAATGAAACTAAAAGAATGATCTTAAATGATAAAAAACGTCTTCCTCCACCTCCAACACAAACACCTTAATAATCCACAAAAATTCTGGGCAGGCTTAAACAAGCTCCTGCACCCAGGCCAGGCAACCACCCCACTCCAACAACTTGCAAACAACAGTGCCCTGTAAACATTGCTAACACATTCAATAGTTTCTTCACAGAAACTATACAATCCCTAGCCACACAATTCAAACAAACAACCAGCCCACTCCACTACCCATGCCAGCAGAATACTACAACTACATCAGATCATCTATTTACCTTGATCCAGTACCCATATCCTTTATAACATCTCTTCTTAAAAACTAAAACCCACTAAGCTAGCAGCTGACCTTCTCCCAGCTGAGTTTCTGCAAAAAGCAGCTGAGGCCATTTCCTATCCTGTCTCCATAATCATAAACCGTACCTTGTCAGAAGCCTTCATCCCCTCCATATGGAAAATGTCCCACATTATTCCTCTCCATAAGGTGGTAGCTCACTAGAGCTAACCAACTACAGACCTATAGCTATACTCTCACCCCTGGCCAAAATTATGGAAAAGTGTGTCCACAAACAACTGATGGAACACCTCACCAAAAATAAAATTCTAGCTAACTCCCAACATGGCTTCAGGCCAAATCACAGTACCACATCAGCCCTACTATCCTTTTCTAATACCATCAATAACTTCAGAAACAATAATAAACTATCATCTGCTCTTTTCTTAGACCTCTCCAAGGCCTTTGATATGGTGAACCACATTCAACTCCTCCATACATTAAAAAAACTATCACTCAGCAATTCCAAGCTGAAATGGTTCCAATCCTACCTGTCCAATAGGCAACAGGCTGTTCTATGGCAGGACAAATTATCTACATGCCTACCTGTTACACTTGGAGTTCCCCAAGGATCTATTCTTGGCCCTCTTCTCTTCACCATCTTTGTTAATGACCTGCCCACAATCACCCCCATGCCACATGCATTCAATATGCAGATGATTCGACTATCATCAGCACTGCCTCCAACCTGGCAGACCTCACTGCTTCAACCCAAGACACCTTCAACCTAATAGAAAAATGGTTCTCAAGTCGACAACTAGTTCTCAATCCCAACAAAACAAAACTACTTACTTTCTCACCCACTAACAAGACTCTTCCCCCCACCTTCTCTATTACATCCTCCAATGGAATCACTATATCACCAGAAGCTCACACAAAGCTATTAGGTGTTACCATTGATAACTCCCTTAAATTTGACACCCATTTCAATCTTACCATCAAAACCGTCAATAAAGAGCTTGGCTCTCTCTATAAAGTAAAACACTTTCTCACTCCTCATGCTAAAATTACAATTGCCAGCACACACCTACTATCAACTCTTTTCTATGCCTCCCCCCTCTTTACAAACCTAAACAAGACGACCCTTAACAAACTTGCTTCTTGTTACAATCACATAGCTAGATTTGCCACAAATTCCACCTTTAGAATGCACCACTGCACTAACTTGAAGCAACTAGGGTGGTTAGAGTTTTCCAGCCAACTCCATTTCAACCAACTCAAAACGGCTCACCAGATACTGTATCACCCAGAGAAAACACCAGCTCTGAAAAACATCATTCACCCCTATATCAACCTGCAATCTTTATGCTACTCCAATAAGATCTTAGCTCAAACTACAAAGCCAATAATTCTGCTGGGGATTCTCTATTCTCAAACTTTGTAGGTAAAATGTGGAACTCCCTACCGATCACGCTCACCTCAGAACCCTCACTCCTACAATTCAAAAAAAAGCTTAAACCCCATCTCAATACTCTCTGGCAATGTCCCTGTTCCAAACCTGATTAACCACTATCATTTACCTTTCTCTTACCTCACTATCCTTAACCGCTTTTTAACAAGGCGCCTTTGTAACTGACCTATGTTTTTTTTTTTTTTTTTTTTTTTTTTTTATATGCTGCTGTTGGTTTTTTTTCCCCAAGATGTGATGTATCTTTATATTGTATTTAGAACTCAACTATCTTCCTTTTTTTGCATTAACAATGTTCATATGTCTGTTATGTACTTGGAGCTTTTCTCCCCAGGCCTCCGCTGAAAATGGACATGTATCCAGTCGGACTCTCCCGGTTAACAAATGTAAAATAAATAAATAAAAATAATTAAGAGGTCCTCCCAAAGCCCCTTTAAGCTTTTGGAATGCCTGCTGACTGGCAGGGGTCCAGACTACCTTGTCTGGCCTATTTTTCCTTATCAGGTCTGTGAGGGGAGCAGCTATTGTTCTATAACTGGGAACAAACTTTCTGCAGTACCCTGCTGTCCCCAAGAATGCCCTCACCTGCTTTTTAGTAACAGGGGCAAGCCACACATAGCTTCCACGTTGGCAGGTACTGGCCTGATCTTACCATTCCCCAACCTATGTCACAGGTAGGAGACCTATGCTATATGCACCTGACACTTACTGGGCTTAATGGTCAACCCTACCCTTTGCAGTCTGCCAGGACCTTCCAACATGCTGACGGTGCTCATGCCAAGAATGGCTGTAAATAGCAATATTATTCAGGTAAGCAAGAGTATAATCTCCTGCTCCTGCTAAGATATGATCTACCAGCCTCTGGAATGTTGCTGGGGTATTTTTCATCCAAAAGGGCATTTTCTGAACTCATATAATCTGAAAGGCATCATAAAGGCTGACCTCTCTCTAGCAGTGGGAGGTCAAGGGCACCTGCCAGTAGCCCTTGGTCAGATCAGTAGTGGTCAAGTACTTAACTCCACCCAGCTGCTCTAAGGCTTCATTTGTCCTAGGCATAGGGTAAGAATCTGACTCTGTGTGACTATTTAGTTTTTTTTAGTCTACACAGCACACAGCACCTGCTGCTGAAATCTTTCCTTGCTACCAGCAGCACTGATGAGGCCCAGGGACTGCTGGACTCCTGGATTAGCACCAGTTCCAATATTTCTTGGATCTCCTCCCTCAGAGACTGTCTGACTTGCTCAGGTACCCTGTAAGGGGCCTGCTTGATTGGTCTTTGGTGTCCTGTATCCACATGGTGCTGCACCAGGTGGGTGCACCTAGGTTTCCCAATGAACATGCTCTCAAACTCCTGTAACACTGCTTGGATTTCTCTAACCTGGGTAAGAGATAGCTGCTGGGTCCCTATCAAGCTGCCTACAGCTTACTGTGTCTCACAGGAATGAGAACCATCACCTGCTGTCCCACAGCATACTCTCAGGCTCGAGCATTCCTGTCATACCACACTTTTTTTTTTTGCTGTTGGGCTCCTGCCAGGTTTTCCTGGGCCAAGCACATGAGGTCCCTAAGCCTTGTCGTAAGGTTTAGGACATATGCCACAACAGACTGATTGAGGGATTCACACTCACCCTCCCACTCATCATGAATCAAATTTAAAGGTCCCCTCACGCTGTGCCCATACAACAACTCAAATGGTGAAAAACCTGTGGATTCCTGGGGTACCTCTCTGTAAGCAAACAGCATATGGGGCAAATATTTGTCTCACTCTATTAAACTGGTCTGCAAATGCCTGTAGCATTATCTTTAGTGTACAGTTTAACTTCTCCACAAGACCATTAGTCAGAGGGTCTTTAGGTGCTTCACCCAACAGCACTTCCACAGACAAGACAGCAGGTCTGACATGAAATTGGCACTTCTGTCAGTCAGTATTTCTCTTGGGAAACCTACCCTGCTGGAAATCTTTAACAAAGCACTTGCCACCTTCTCTGCCTCAATGGAGGACAGAGGCACTGCCTCAGGGTATCTAGTAGCATAATCTGCTAACACAAGGATATACTTCTTCCCTATGGAACTTGGGGTACTGAGAGGCACCACGATATCCATAACTACCCTTTGAAACAGCTCCTCAATAACAGGCAAAGGCATCAAAGGAGCTTTGATCTTGTCTACTGCCTTGCCTACTTTCTGGCACTGCTCACATGTCCTGCAGTACCCTGTTACATCCCTTGCAATCCAGGCCCCAAAAAAACCTTCATAATACATCTCTTGGTATGCTTTATGCTCATATGATCTGCAAAAGGAATGTCTTGGTCTCTTGCTAGACATGTCAGACAGTAGGGTCTAAGCACTACCAACTGCTGTATTACCTCACCCTCTAGCCCTCCCTCAGGGGTCTACACTCTATATAGCAACCCTTTGTTCCAGTATACAGATTCCCCCTTTCCTTGAGAATCAGGTACCTCCATAGCTACCTCCCTCAAGCCTTGAAATGTAGGGGCTGAGAGCTGAGCCTGTTTCAGCTCTACTTTTGTGATTCTTCCCAGCTTCCCTTCCAAAGGAAGTCTGGTATCTTTTGACAGCGGTGCCTTACTGTCAGCCTGTGTACTACCACTCACCTCTGCCCTTGCAGTCACTCTGTCCAAGGGAACATTAGTTCCTACCAGCAGCTGTGGTTCACATTCAGGTTTACTGCTGCAGGGTAGCTCCCTCCCTGAAACAGCCACCTCACCAGCTTTGGTTTCAGGTGTGGGGTCTGTTTGGGTCCCCTCCAAGCTACAAGATCTACATGCTAAGTCTGACTGTTTGTATTTGCATGCACACAAGGTACTGCATTCTGAAAATCATTCCGTCAGGATATCTGCAGGGATATCCTCAAACACAATTACTTGTTTGCTTCCTTTTCTATCTTCCCAGTCAAGGTGAACCCTGGTTAAAGGCATTTGGAATGGGGTCTCTCCTAAAGCTCTGACTGGAGTGAACTGTCCAAGCAAGTACTGTTCCTCTTTATTCACTGCAAGTTTAACAATGGTTATGTCAAAGGCTGTGTCTCTCTTAGTAGTGGTCTGTTTTCCATCCACTAAGATAGGATATAATCTCTTGTGATAGTTTGGTATCCCTGTTGTCTACAAACAACTTACCGCTGGCATACTGTTATTCCCACTTGCTGGCTCCCCCACCTTTTGGTCTCCACCTTGCTGCACATGAATATAAGGAAATCTATGTTGGGCAGCCTAAACCACCCCACAGGAGTCCACCAGTACATGGCACCACTTATTACATTTAAAAAAAATAACCTTGATTTTGGACATGTACCTCAACTAGTGGCTTCCCCTGTTATTGGTGGATTCTGGTGGGGTGGTTTAGACTGACCAACATGGATTTCCTTATATTCATGTGCAGCACTGGGTATCCCTTCCCTGTGTGTGTGCATTGATGCCATGCTTGCTAAATAGAGATCCCCCTTTTTCCAGGTCATCTGGAGTTACACTGTCGATCTTCCAACCAGATTCTCATGTCCTTAGGCAAAATAATAAGGGCTTGTTCCCACACCAAAAGGTCTGCCAGCCCTTTAAAGGTGGTGACCTGACAGCCGCTCACCCACCTATGAAAATAAGTGCTTAACGCAGCAATATAGTCACACACACTTCCATCTACCTTGCATCTATGCTCACAAAACTTTTTTTTCTATAAGCTTCAGGTGTTAACTTACAACATTTCAGTAAACATTTATTTACTTTTTCATAGTTTAAACAAGCAATATCAGACAATTTAGAAACAGCAGTTGCAGCTTTACCATGGAGTAAGGGGGTCAGGAACCGTACCCAGAGCCCTTGGTCAACATTATACTGTTTACATACTCTTTCAAATATATGAATAAACTATCAAGATTATCACCCTCTGTAAATTGTGGAAGAAATTTACTGAGCTTTACTGTTTCTGGGGTTCAGATATTCCCTTCTCCATTACCTCCAAGACCCTGGTAAAGAGTCAGCATCTCCCTCTCATGTTGATGCTGCCTCTCATTTTCTTCGCCCTCCAAATGCCAGTCTCTCATTTTCTTCAGCCTCCAAATGTCACATTTTCTATGCTGATTCTAATTCCAAATGTTTGGTCTCCAGTTCAAGTCTCTTCAACTCCAGACAGGTCTTTAAGTCCTCTGAGGAAAAGGTGAACTGTCCTGTTGTTGAGGGCTGCAAATTCCCATCATCAGATTGGTTACCATCCTGGTTTCTGGCTGAAGTTGTGACTGAGGCTGAAGTCATTTCGTCTTTAGTCAGGTTGGCATACACCAGTCCTTTGGCTTCACACACCTTGGGCTGGGCAACTGGTTCTTTGTCAGCCTGCCATAATCCTTTGCTGACATCTCTGCCTACTTTCATTGACTAAGCTAACATAAATAAAAATAAGTAAATAAATAAATAAATAAATAAATAAAAGTGTTGTGAAATGAAACTCTGAATTTTTACCTTGTGGCTGCAGAGAGGACACACCTTTAGTGACAACTGCCTGCAGGCTACAGAAGTTCAATTAATATCCACACCACTGCTTACCAATATGTGATGTCCCCACTCTGGGCCAGTAATCAAGAAGCCTGAATTGTCACCACTGACACTGGAGAGGGGCATTCACTTGGTACAAAAATGGATACACTCAGAATTTCCAGATGCAAACCTCACTGCATCAAACACAGTTCCCCCTTAAAAGCACACAGGAAACACAGTCAGCCCAATGTCTGGATTTCTTTATATCCATCTCCTTCCAGGACCCCAATAACACTCCTCACTAGCACAGCTATAGGGGTAAGTCCTCAGCTGAGTATCTAAGCCTAGTTCCTCCATCATTATCTCTGTGAAACCAGCACTTTGTGTCCCTTCTCCAAGTAGCTGACACACACACACACACACACACACACACACACACACACACACACACACACACACGCACACACGCATGAGCACGCATACACACACACACACACACACACACACTGTGAGATTTGATTTTCACACACATACGCACACACATGAACACACACACACACACACACACACACACACACACACACACACACACACACACACACACCTGGGAAAGGCTGGCATGGCTTTACCCGCTGTGCCCCCTTCTGCCTAGACTATAAGGTAGTTATTACTGCTACAAGAAACAACAAAGACAGCTACCTAAGCCTCTTGCAAGGGTACCCAATTATACTGAGTTGAATTAATATTAATGCAAATGGTAATGTTGACCAAACAGCCAGGCTTCAGGAGTGGCCACACTGTCACCAATAGATATAAGTACTCTCAAAGGTTAAAATATTATCTAACGTGACAGCCACAATAAACAGATTAATATATTTATAATAAATAATAAAAGAACAAGAAAATATGAAATATTTATTTACAGTAAGCATCAGAGTTTCAATCACCTGAAATATTAATGATAACACAGCTGGAAGAATTCACACAGTTACAGAAAAACAAACATAACTATTCTCACTATATTTTCCTGACTGATCTAGAGAATTACTTTTCCTACATAATTAATAGAGCAAGGCATGATGAAGTATGTGAGGGATCCTTCTATGTAGGTTTCCAAAAACAGACTGCCCTGAGACTTCTTCCTCAGCTAACATTAAAACATTATTTCTGTACAGAATGACATCACATAATATGGCCATCTGGCTTCTTGCTCCCTATTACTAGAAACTGTCAGGATTTAGCACCTACATGTTAATAATACACACACAAGAGCATTGCTCAGATCTGATGCAGCTTATGGAAGTCATAAAACAATTAGAAAGTTCTACTCCTCCTACAGAGACTAACAAACCATGTTTCTTACAGATATTGTGCATCTGGCTTCATTCAAAACTGTGAGATAACATCTTTATAGCCCAGGCCCAGTAATTTAATTTCTAACTATTTTCCAAAGTTAGCTGGAGTTGAGCTTAACGACTTCCACTCCAGTATCCTCTGTAAATATACATATCTATCTATCTATCTATCTATCTATCTATCTATCTATCTATCTATCTATCTATCTATCTATCTATCCATCTATCTATATATAGATTCACTTTATAATCTTGAAATACTGAAATCTCGAATTTCAGTATCTCAAGACTATAAAGCCAAACAGTCACAATATCAAAATCCAAAAAGTATAAAATTTAAAATCGTGACTTTTAAATACATCCTCCACCACACAAACATACATACACCTTCCTCCTCACACTACAACAAGCCAACAAAATACACACAAACATAACAACACAAATACACACGCCTACCCTACATATAAGCGGGGGGGACAAGCTGCACCCCCCCCCACAACCCCGCTACATATATATATATATATATATATATATATATATATATATATATATATATATATATATATATATATATATATATATATATATATATATATATATATATATATATATATTTATACTAACTCTGAGGTCACACTAAAAAGACAAAGACACTAAACCCAGCACTACATACTCTATATTCTCCTTGCACAAACATACACCACATACGTACAAACACCACCACACTCAACACTTACACACTCTCACTCTTACCTATCTACCCGAACCTACACCTAAAACTTCCCAACACACTCACATATGAACACACTCACATACACTCATATCCCTACCCAAAACCCTTAAAAAGCAGTGCTTACCTAAGTCTCCACATATATCCTCACAACGCAGGCAAACATATCCCACAGCACACCACACCTTACAAACACAGTAAATCCCATGTACTGCACCACCACAACCACAAGTTCAACATTTTGAATTTGATCAAGTGCAGTTTTGCTCAACTGCACTTTCAGCATTTTCATCTCGAGATACTGAAATTCGAGATTTCAGTATTTTGAGATAGTAAATTGCTTATATATATATATATATATATATATATATATATATATATATATATATATATATATGTGCGTGTGTGTGTGTGTGTGTGTGTGTGTGTGTGTGTGTGTGTGTGTGTGTATTCAGGTACAATAGTGTCAGGACCCACTGTTGGTACATTTTTAACACAAGCAACTTTACAAACCCATTTTCAAAACAAGCATCTCTACAAATCAGTTTGGGATTCAAGTATCATATCATTCTTTACTAAATTGCAGCTAGCTGTGCCTGCAAATGTTACACATCCACTCCCCCACTTCTCTTGCATAGCTGGCAATATCTCAAATTGTCACAGTGGGCTCCTATTCTTCTTTCATCATAGGCTGTATCTGGGGCAGTACAGCTTCTGTGAGATTTTCTTCATTCAAAAGATGCTGGAAGTACTCCTTCCATCTGCCTTTGATGTCCTGGAGACTGGTGAGAAGATTGTTGCTGGCATTCCTTATGAAGGGTGTCTGATGACTATCTTCATTATCTTTCTGTCTTTGCCTTGCAATTGGATAGAGTTTTTTTGTGCCATCTACTAAGTCACTTTACAGAAGCTGGTAGAGTAACTCTGATGCCTTCTTCTTCACTATTACAACTGTTCTCATAGCCTTTTTCTTAGCCAGACAGTATTTCTTCTTAGCTTGGACCATCTTTTATATCTCCCACCTTTTCTCTTTTTTATGTTTTTCTTTTGATGACTTCCTGGACTTCTATTTTCCACCAACAGCTTTTCTTATGTACCTTAACTCCATACCTGGCTCAGCCACATATCTGTTCTATAGTCCTCACACATGCTGTTTTGAATGCTGCAATTATTCTTCATCTCCACATATTTCTTCATTTTTCTGAGGGGCTAGAGTCCTGAAGATTTCCTTGAACTCTTGTGCTTTCTCTCCACTCCATTTTCAGGTCTTGGTATTCCGGCTAGTGTGTGTTGACCTTAGAGTATGCCCGACCATTGTTTGCTGTTGATTGTGGCAATCAGTGGTTTATGCAGACAGCCAACTGTTCCAATGGGGATGGCTTTGCAATCATCAATTGCATCCCAGTGCCCTTTCCTTACTAGGAGGAAGTTGACCTGAGTTGCATGTTAGCCACTCTTGCATTTGATCTTGTGACTGTCTGCCTCTCACTGAACCGTGTGTTGGTCGCCATCAAGTCATTTGTCTAGAAAGAAGTCTAGAATGGCTTTTCTGTCTTTATTTCTGTTGCCCCGCTGATGTGATCCAGGCAGTCCGGTTCTCTCTGTCCTGATATATGCATACATATATACAAATATTTCAAGTATGGGCACTAATGCCCTTCTAGCTTGCTAATATACCAAAGTACTTGTTCCCATAATACGTTTACAGGCTGTTCTTAAAAATATCTAAACTAGTACTTGCTTTAACGTAATTTGGTGATCTGTTCCATGTATCAGCTACTCTCTCAGAGAACCAGTTAGTACACTTCTCATTCCTATAGAATCCTCTTCATAGGTTATCTGATGATTCTCTACTACTTTTTGACAACCCCAAACATTCCCAGAGGTAGCTGTCTCTAAATGCCCTTTATAAGGGATAAGATCTCCTTTTAGATATCTGTAAGAGACACTGTACAAGTTTGGATATTTTAGTCTTTCATAATTACTTAAATGTTCACATCCATGTATGCCCTTGGTATATTTGTGTTGTACTCTTTCCAGTTTACACTTGCTTGTTTTCTTATAAGGTTTCCATATTGCTATTCCATACTCAAGTTTGGATCCAATG